>NW_027105232.1:413268-467150 GCF_000696795.3 Halyomorpha halys
CTCCGCTTCTGTCTTTAGTCTGGATCTGCTGTTCTTGGCCACGATAACTGCCAGGTCGTCTACATAGGCCGTAGTAAGGAACCCCTTGTCGATAGGGTAAAACGATAGGTTAAACAGCTGTTTAACCAAAGTGAGGCGAAACGTCAGACATTAAATAGTTGAAAACTATTTTGTTCTCTTTTTGACCACAACCCTGACCATCTTATATTTTAAGTTATACGGTCAACCATTTATATGTATATGTAATTTTTATAAAATATCTGTGAAATATAATTAGATATACTGTCTGGATTTTGATCTCGGTGGATCATAAATTATCTTCCTTCTTGATTTTCCAGATTGAATATGACAATAGAGAAGGTGAGAATGATAGTGAGAGATAGTTGATAATGTGAAATGTTAATTCTTATTGTAAAAATAATCAGCACAACATGACCTTATTGGAAAGCGTAGATAAGTGTTAAAAATAACAAAAAAAATTTCATTATCGAAAAACAATTTCAATCAGTCAACTAATGTCAAATACCATATAATATGTAATGAATTTCCTCTTGCAAATGTAGAAGGTGGTTCAGATCTGGTGGAGAGATGAACTTTTAGGATAGCCTTTCACCAAAATCCAATCTTTTTTTTTTAATGTATATTTATCTTTTATCAGAAAATAAGTTTGTTTTTTTTTAAATTAAACTGCTTATGAAATTATATTTTATTCCAAATAAACTATTTTTGCAAATAAATAAAAAAATACAACAGGAGCTATAGAAATAAAACTAAAAATATAAAATACCTCATAGTCATAATCATGAAACACCTTTATACTTCAAACCTTTTTTGTTAATTTTAAATTAATAATGTATTATTCCTGTTTTGGACCATCGGTTTTGTACTCATCTCAATAGCCAACTATGCTGTTGTATATACTACAATAGATTTGGTTAGCTTTAGCAATCCTATTTGCTATTTCCTAATCTGTTTTGCTCTGTCAATTTATGTTGGTCCCTAAGTAGTTAAACCTCGACTACCTAGAGAACCTCATCATTGCAGTCTATCTCCACTGTCTCCTCCGCTTTTCAGAACAGTACCTTACTCTCGATGACGTTGATGGTCATCCCTTTTTGCTGAAGTTCCTCCAGCTATTCCAGTAGAGCTTTCTGTAGCTTCTCTCTTGTATCACAGATGAGACCAATACCATCTGCATACAAGAGAAACTGGCTGAGTATTGTCCTCATTTTCCATTTACCAATGATTGTTTGGGCCGTTCGGCTTTTACAAATTTAATGGATTTCATGCATAAATATTATAAATAAGACTGTGCTCAAGCAATCTCTCTGTTGACATCTCTATCAATTGGAAAAGGAGCAGACCCTGTTCTACTGATCCTTACTACTTTTGAATTTAAGGGATTCAAACACAGATATTAAAAAAATTAAAATAAAAAGTATTTTTATATAAATAATGATGATTGACCATAGGTTAACATGAAGGAGATGGTCAACAAGGAAGAACAAAATAATTGCCATTTATTTATTTTCTGCCAAAATTTCAACCTACATTATAGATCTTCAGAAGAATTTTCACTAACTGCCATTTGAGGGGTCCCTGTTTACACTTCCACCTAAGGGCCCTGATGAAGACCAACAACGTAGTCTTATTAATTAATAAAGTAAATTTATTAATATTTACATTATATATTTAATTACAAGAGTTTTCAATATTATTACCAATAGCATTATATTTATTTTTATTTAACTTGAAAAAAAAATGAACTTGATGGAAATGAATTCTATTATTATTAATTTTGATTAAGGAAAATAATTTTAAGTAAAAATCTTTTAGGTTAATTACTTATGGTCTTTTTCTTTTACCTCATCCTTTCCTCTTCACTCCTCTTGTAATACTAGAAATATATAAGGGCCGTCTGTAGCTCAGGTGATTAGGTGCAGTCTTACCAATCTGAGATCTGATGCCAGCGCCGGTTCGAAACCGGCCTTGGGTGGGACGTTGACTTTTTTCATTGAGTGGTAGTCCCACAAAATGAAAAACTTAACCCCAACCATCATTAGGCATCAGGAGTCTTAGCCGAAAAAAAATAAATAAATAAAAAATTGAAACAGTAAAGATCAAATTAGTAATGCATCAAAAATTAAGGATAACAAATAATTGACGACGCTGTGGTCTCTGTCAATATTCAGACACAGTCGGCTGATTTCGGAATGCCATCAACAAAAAGGCTCTACGCTTACCTAAAGGAGTTTTTATTGGCACTTTTATTTGGAGTAGCACTTATTACAAATGCTATACACATATCCTATATATAATAATGTTCCGCATCTTTAGTAAAACGATACTAGAATCTTAAATTCGTTTGTAACAGCTAAAATAGTGATTTGATATAATAATTTAGAGTATCAATTACATAAATAAGTGGAAAATCATTTCATTAAAATCTAATACCTTACACCACACATAATGAAATGTGAAAACAGAAGATGAGATACATTCAAAATATTTTGTTAAACATAAACGAAAACGACATAAGTGGATCCATATCGAATATGATTCTACAAAATAAAATTTTAAAAAACAGAAGTCATCAACAAGTATTATATAATGATGAGAAAAATTTCAAATTATGACTGCGAATAATTCAGAGATAAAATTCAAAATGTCGGAAAAGAACTGCCCTCACATTCATAATTTAAAAGAGTTAGGTATAGTTTTATCATTACAGATAATACATATCTAACGCTGATTAAGAAAAATTAAAACTGAAAATAAGGAGTTAGCGCTATTTACAGACACAATATAGTAACAATTAAATCCAACAAAAAACCCTAAAATGAACTGAATTACAACCAAAATGAATAGCACTCCAATATTTGATCTGCAGCTCGTTCTAGACAGTTCTACTTAGCGGGAAATATAACGTCTATACCAATACCATCACGCAAAATAAACATACGATACGAAAATCTTCAAATTTCAAATATTTTTATACTAAATAAATTAACGTTAATTTATTTATAATTTTTTTATTACTGCATAAGACAAAATTTTACATTGTCAATATCATATTAGTGAACTGATTATAAGTATACACGATTCAGTTTATATATTTATCTAAACATAATGATCCATTGATCAAAATATTTTATAAAATTTCATACCTCCATTTAAAGTATTAAGATTAAAATTAAATAAATTATATAGTTAAACGTTCCTAATGAATATATGAAGTATATTTACATAAACACCTTGGGGTATATGGCACTGGTTACAGCTTTCCAATTTGTTTGTTAATGAAAATCAATGTCTCAGGCAGTTAAATAATTCAGATTCCTTTGCATTCATTGATGGAATTAGCACTTAAATCTGTTAATATTTTATACTTTTATGATTATAACTAAAATGTTTGTCTATACATACAAGTAATTAAGTAAATTTAATTATTATCCTTTGCCCATTATTATTCTAAAGTATCTACGTAGGGTATCTCAATTTGTTTTTTAGGGGGGAGGATAAACTTGGATAAAAATAAAATATCCACCTTTTTGATTAGTTGAAAGTATGTATTTAAAAATCTGTTATTTAAATTTACATTCCACCTATAAAGATTTATGCTCTGTAAATTAAATTTACTAATGTATGTTCTTACTCAATACATTTTTATCAACACATTTTCACCTGTGGGTGTTAAAACACGTCCTTTATTTGTGATTGTCACCCAAAGCGGATTGTTATACAACAAATAAGAAAACGGTCCTGGAAGCAACTCATCACCATATACCAGAAGAATGGCTCATAAGCTTTCATCCCTCATTTGATTGAGAAAAAGTGTTTAGGCTTATGTTAGAGGTTTATGCATCAACTTGATTATAACTCCAACCCTCAGGCAGCGAGTGGGAATATTTCTTGACTTCTTATAATTACGGCTCCACATTATATAAACTAACCATCTTGGAAGAAACTTTGGTTTAGAAGATATGAAATAACATTGAAAAGGCTATCAGCACTAAGAATTCCAATCATATGAAATTTCAAGAAATTCAAAAAATAGTGGCTAACTCATCATCCTTTCTTAACATTTTGATGTATCCAAGGTTATAAACACTTTCATTAATATTGTCTTTATTTCCCAAAATTAATGGAGGTAATAAGGACTTTATGGCTATAAAGTAATTATTAATATTAATTAAATTATTTTAAGTTTCAGGAGAACAGGAGCGAAAAAAATAAGTAAAATTGCAGAAATTTATGAAGCTTTAAAATCAAAATTTGACTATTGGCCTTATAATTAGTCAATGTTAATTACAGAAACACTATTAATTTAGATAAAATTTAATTTAATATATTTACTGTAAAATAATAACTTTTAGCCTTGTAGATAATGTAAAAATCACCAATAGAAGAAAATTAGGTATATAAAAATCTGAATGTAAAACAAAAAGTACTTCATTGAAATTGGTGGAAGAACCTTTTGTCTAAATCAAAATTACACGTTTATTATGTTTCAATTTATTATAAAATCACCATCAAGTATAATTAATATGATTATGCTAATTTATATTTATAAAACAGAATATGTATATATTTTTTTTCAATAAAACAAATAAGCAAAGAAAAAAATTTGCAGATTTACTAATATTTAAAATGTTATTTCTTTCTTCTCATAAATTGTTATCCATTTAAGATTATTTTATAAAAATGAAATTAATGATTGATATTTGATAAACTGATGATGTGTCTACTGGGTGTTATAGTAGATTAAGGATACTTTCTTTTTTTTTATAAAATATGAATCTTTTGATTATTTCCATGACATATTTATCATCTATGATTTCAATAAAGAAGTACATACCAGATCTTGATGCCCATGTCAAATCTTTAAAACCCTAATCATCCCCTCTCAAGCTGCTAACTAGCTCTTTTGTAGTTTTGAAACCGCTTACATTTTTAGATCAGTTTTGTTAAAGTTAAAGTGAGAATTTTAGAATTGATATTGGCATGAAATCCAAAAAATCCATTTATTTAGACATCTTATTCGTCTAAATACACCACTCCTTAGACCCAGAGATTTATAGCACTACATATACAGTGGATGAGGATAAAAATTCAGGCAAATAGCAGTAACAAGGAAAAATATATACACATATATATTTGATTATATACATTTAGGAAAACATTTGTATTATTAAACTGCAAATTACAAATCAATATATACAAAGTTTTTCATAGGATATTCATCGTTTCATAAGAGGTAAGTTAAACTACCTCACTTGTGGTATTCCAGAGTGATAAAATTTAAAATAATGAAAAAGTCAATATATTTTTAAAAAGTATAGATATAAAAGTTTTTTTAAAAATAATATTACTGTGTTAAAAACAAAGACACCATATTACAAACAAACAGCACAACAGATTTTTTTGTTATAAATTTCTAAATAGGTACATTAATAATGTAACTAATTTATGGTTGTTAAGATTCTAAAGTTGAAATATTACATGAGCATAAGATTTTAAAAAAGAACCATAACCTAAAATATATTGAAAAAGTGGAGCTACCAACTTTAAAATGATGAATATCATAAAACAATTACAGTTTTAACAGTACTCCATATTTTCATGATTTTAACGCCTGGCCTTTTTCCTTTTTGTTTGCTTCGCTTCCCTACTTTTCACCGCACGCTTATCCTTCTTCAGCCTCGGGTCGACAACTCTGTACTTTCCTTTGACACCAGCCGGTCTTCTCATTCTCTTCATAGCAGTGTGCTTCTTTGCTACCACATATGTTATTTCTTTCTTGGGTTCTTTAGCTTTCTTATACAGTCTGAAACAGAAAGATAATTGTGCTAATAAAAAAATAATAACATATTATTATCATCCGCTTCTCTAAATTAGACATGGATACTAATTTAGAGAGTTTGTTAGATCTGACAGATTAATAAATTTTTTTTTAGATAAATTAGTACCAGATATCAATAAATGTTTTAAATCTTTACCGTTTAATTTGTCTAGCCTTTTCTTTTTCTGAGACATCTGGATTCTCCATAAGACCCTCCAGTTTCTTTCTGGCTTTCTCTAACTTCTTTTGAGCCCTTCTCTTCTTTCTAGCACGGGCTTCAATTACTTTCTTTATTGGTCTTGAATTCAGTTCCTCGAATTTCTTTTTGTATTCATCAACAAGTTCCTAAAACATTTTAGATATGAAATAAGAAACTTTTCAGTCAATCCAAGAAATCTATATAAGCACAAGACTAGGAAAAAAATTTTATCACATCACAATATCTAAAATGGATTAGAAATACTTACAAAAAATTTAATATGTATATAAATGCAATAAATATGTTATAAAAACTATTTAATTATCATTGCTTCAACAACTGACCTTGGGAACTGGTGCTTCCTTCCTCATATGTTTCTTCTCGTCTTCTACAAACCAATCAGGAAGGTTCTCATCATTGAATGTGTACCTGTTCCAAGCACCATCTATTAGGTCTCGTTTAGTGACCTGAGATGAAACCATCATGGCACCCAATGCTAACTGTTGCTCATTAAGTTTCACTTTCTTCAGCTTACTATCTAAAAATCAAATAACAATCTTACTAATCCACAGTAAAAAGATTCAGACAAATAAAAAATTTGAGAAAGTTTTCTACAAGGGGGAAAAAAAAAACCATATCAGTTACAAACGTAATGGTATAGTCATTATTGCCTTTGTTTAGTTGGAAAAAAATTATTGTTTGCCTTTTGAGATTCTTACACTTTTAAAATGTGATAAACAAAGAAAATAAATTTGTTTATAATTAATGATCTTTACACCTAATTCATAGAAAAGTCGGTAACTTGAAATCACTTTTTTAGTGAACTTGATGACTCAAAAAATACCATTTTTTGAATTTCAAAAACTAATTTTTACCATAGCCAAATACAAAGAGGTGTATAAGGCAATCAACCATTCAATACCTAAATTGTAAATTTTATAATCACTACATATTGGATCACTACTCAACATAATATAAACTTATTTTAAACTAGTTAATATTTCTCTACATAAATTATCTATTTAGTAATTAGATGAGACTGAGTCGATGTCTGTTTAGATTTAGAATCATTAATGAAGAAAACCGTAGGGGCTTTGAGTATGATAAAACACGGATCTTCTAAGTTAATAGGCAATAAATACCAACTAAGCTTAGAGTCATCCAGTAAGAAAACATAAGAACAGAATAAATTTGTAACATGGTATATATATCTTTGTATAAACCCGATTAGAAAACTTAATATCAATTTACTAATAGGAAGATTTTCAGTTATTAAGTCTCAGTATAACGTGACCATATAATTTAGTCAACTTTTGTAAGGGTTGTTTTTGAGTCAATGACTATGAAATATTGAGTAGACCAAAGAAATATAATGAGGACAGCAGAAAAAGCCTTGCTCCCCTCCCCCTCTCCCGCCTACAATACCGGCCCTCATACTACAGCTGAAGGAAGTATGTAAATTCAAAAGGTTTAGTGAACAAATTATTACCAGAACCCTTTATTTATTAAAATATGATATAAATCTGAAATTTCAGTTCTGTACAACTTTCCATTTTTGAGCAAGGCTGACCACACATGCAGGGACAAACTATTTTGTGAAACTTGGATATTTGGACCCAGGGGACCTCAAAATGTGCATTTCCACCAAAAACTGGAATTCAATATTTTTCACAATCGCAATACTTTCCCCTACTATACATTTCATATATAGCTAAGTGAAAGTAAAACAAAAGATAATAATAAGATATAAAATACTTGTTAAACTAACCTTTAGGTACAATTTCATAGCCTCCATCCTTCCCAGGAACTTTCTTCACTTTTGAAGGTGGTTGCTCAATTTCGAAATCAGAACCAGATTCTGAAGAATCATCACTGTCATCAGAATCGTCACTCAATCCTTCACCACTATCAGATTCGGCCTTCACCTTAGCCTGAGATTTCTCAGGTTTAATCTTAGCACTAGTTTTTTCTGTTGCCTTCTTACTGATCACACTTGCCCCTTTTCCTATAACATTCTTTGCCATCTCTTCCAGCTCGAATTCTTCATCTTCATCATTCTCCAGATCTTTAAAAACATCCTGAAAGTGAATTTGAAAATAATCAAAATCAAACTATAATGCAAATAGTTAATCTCTCAGTTTAAGAATAAACTTTTTTTATGATGCTCATCGTTTCAAAGCACTTATGAAAAACATCATTTTAACAAGACTACTCATAAGAAAGTCAACAAAAGAGACATTTCTGCTTCTAGGTTAATAAAGTTTACAACCCTTTTTTATCTTGATTTACTATTTAAGATATAACAGAAGAAATAACTGTAATGAAAGAAAAAAGTCATAAGCTTTTATTAAAATATAAAACACTAAGTGACAGAGTAATTGCTGGCTATAACAAGTACCTCATGCACGAATTATTGCTTTAATAATATTATAATAACTAATATTATCAAATATAATAATACTATTGATAATCATAAAAGATCTTAACAGAAAGTATAAAGATGATAAATAATTTTCAAAAACAAGTAGAACTAGAGGCAGATATGGAAAAAAATCCTTCAGTTTTTGGCATCATTATTAAAGACTTACACCAAATGAATCTTGACTAATTCAACTTGACAACAAACAATTACCTTCTCAAACCACAATTGAGCCTTGTGAACACGCTTGGTCTCCTTATCTCTGGGATCTAAATCAGTTAAAAAGGGATGATTTTCTTTCAGGTCTTCATCATCATCATCATCATCTTCTTCTTCTGATTTTACATCTGATGAAAATCTAACTTTTTTCTTTTCAGTTTTTATTTTTTTAATTGGCCTTTCCTCATCATCTGATGAAGAAAAATCTGGAGAAAAAAAATATATATACAGATAATAATAAACCTTTACATAAATCTACAAAATAATATTTGTTTAAAAAAATTAGTTGCTCACCAAGATTTTCTTTATCGCTATCATAATCACTATCACCTCCGGATTTTTCAGGTTCGGATTCATCTGATGAGTCTTTGTAGAACCTAGTGGAATAAATATTCTAATATAAGAATCTAGGCAAATTTTAACCCACAACGTAACAGATGGGTCTGTTGTCACCAGTTACAATTATTTGTCTTCTTATATCAAATCACACGTTCAATATAATGCATTTATTACTATGCTTAGTTATTTATATAAAAATGTGTCATATAACTATAATAAAACTAGAAAACATAAAAACTTATCATATTTACTGATAGTAAGACACAATAGGTACCTCAGATTCACCTATCACGTATCAAAGGGTTAAAAATAGAAAATTATAAAATAAAATATACAAACTATTTTAACTTTAAAAAAAACAAAAACACAAAGGTAATCAATAATTTTGACTAAAATGCTAAAATACTAATTTATGAAAATCGTACCCGAAATTAAAATTATATGAAAATCTATTAAGATTAAATTTTCCTGATAAACAAAATATATAATTTTTAGTTTTCATAAGTATACCAAAATGTCTGATATTTAGGTCACAAATATTAATGTCATAACACAGATTAATGTAATATGTTTCTAGCAGGATGGCTGAAATCATTTTAAAACACACTCCTGCAGTACATACACCTCTTCTATTTTTGAATAATCCTTTTTATTTTTTATTGACCATGTATTATATTAGGAATGTTTTCCAAATTTAAAAATATTGGTAAAGTGTTTGTATGGATTCCATAAGCCTACACAACATCTAACTTTTTAAAAGCCTTTTGAACAATACAAATCACTTACTTACTTTTTACTCACAATTGCTATAAATTTTTATTTAAAAAATATAGTCAATTCCAATTAAAAAGCTGTTGATAAAAAATAAAAGCTAAATACCATATTTAAAAAATTATAATGAAATTAAATATTTATTTCTTAAAAGCAAAAAGTAAAAATAGTTAATTATCAAAATGAGTTTCTTCATTTCTGAGGTTATATGTATGAAAGTATTTTTTTTTTTTCGGCCAAGACTCCCATTGGAGTCCTATACTGCCTAGCCATGATTAGAGGTCAAAGTTTTTCATTTTGTGGGACCGCCACTCAATGAAAAAAGTCAACGCTCCAAGCCAAATTCGAACCGGCACCACCAATTAACACCAAACTGGTAAAACTGTCAACCTCTGAGCTATGGGGGGCCCATATGAAAGTATATTGATGGCTTATTTCTTTACAGTAGTAGTACATTGCCACTAACTTTACGAAAAATACAATTAAAAGTTCTCTCTTTTAGGAAGATTACAATTTTTCAATTAATTTTTTGACTTTATAGATTTAGATTTTATATCTAAAACTATTCAGTTGTATTGTTGTGTTTTTCCTAAAGTTAGTGGATGTGATTAACACTACTGTGAAGTAAGGTGTCGATACATTAATTCCTACAATGAATTTAATTTAAAGTAAGAATGATTACAATTTTTGAAATAAATTAAAGTATGATGACTTACATTCCTGACTTATCCAGGATCTTCTTATCCTTTTCAAAAGGGGCATATGATGAACGGTAGGTCCCGAAATTCTCATCTTCCGATTCTTCATCACTATTAGCTAAAATGTCCGGTTTCTGGTCATCAACTCTTTCTAGTACCTATAACAAAATAATAAATCAAAATTTAAATACTTCTACAAAAGGAAATTTTTATAACAATAATTTTATATCAAAATCTATAGCTAGTGAATTAACTATAGCGAGATCTAATAAATAAGTTAAAAATTACTGACATGTTTTGAAGAAATCTGTTTCAGATTAAATAATGGTTCTTGATCATCCTCTTCAATTGGGCCATGGTCATCTTTGTGAATCATCTTTAAATTTAACTTCTCTTGGAGTTTAGCCCTTTCTCGATTAGCTCTTTTTCTTTTTTTCTTCAGTTCACGTGCTTCTTCAGACTAGAAAATTTGATAAAATTAATTAAGCCATTAGTTAAACTTATTAAAAAACAATCAATAAACTAAACTTTTTATTGTCATTACATAATAATTAAACACTATTATGCAAAATTTACCTCCAGAACATTAATTTTCTCATCCATATCAAGTAGTTCTTTTTCATCATCAGATAATTTAACTTCATCTACTTCCACTTTTTCACTTGATTCTTCTTCCTTTTTAATTTTAGATTTATCATCTGCAAAATACTTTTTAGCCATCTCTTTTCCCCAGCTCATGAGCATCTTTAAATCTTTACGACCAAGAACTTTGATATCTTTACAACACTCTTTTATTTCTAATGTTGTCTCTTCATCTTTCAAGATATCTTCATGATCTAGTGTTAACTGAAAAATGAAAGAAAAAAGTAATAAGAAGACCACTACCTTAAAAGATAATTTATATAATCCATGCTAATTGATTTCCACAAATTGATTAATATGATTTTTTGGGAATCATAAAAGAAAAAAAGTTGTGATGACAAAATCACTAATGCGATCGTAAAACAATAAATAATTAGATTAATTATTTTTTATAAATGATTGTTTGAGAGTGGTTTAGTTTATTATCAATTTACACAATTTTGATCGTTTTTTTCTCTCAACTTTTATTCTTTAAAAGTTATAAAGCAGTAGTCAAAATATGAAAAATGATTAAAACGTACATAAAAAATATGTGTCTTTAAATTCAACACAATCGTAAATTTATTTATAGACAAACAACAGAATAGTTTTAGGCAAGCTCAGTGATAATTAAAATATCACTTTATAAATTGATAATAATTAATTACTTTATTGCTATTCCTTTCCTGGCCATTTCAAAAATATGGGAGGGAGAGGAAGGTAGTTTACAGGTAATCACTCTATTCTAAATAGAATGAGAAGCTCGAGTTTTCATTTCAAAACAAAAGTCAACCCTCTCAGACCAGAATTGAACCAATGCAACCATAGTTTTGAGGTTACCAAGATGACACTTTTACACACTATACACTATACAATAGCATCTATACAATAATTACCTGTCCTATCCATGGTAATCTGAAGACAGTATTTTGAGATCCCAGGAAGTAATTGTATGCAATAATGAATTCCTACTACTCAAGAAACTCCTGATGTTTCATTAAAAACTAATAAAAAAACCTGACTTACACAAGAAGCGACTTGAAGCTCTTCAACAGGATTGCTACTCTTTATGAACTCAACAACAGACACTGGATTATAGACGCCACGCAACTCAGAATACCCTTCAGCTTTTGTCTTTTTCTGTTTATCCGGACGGAGGAAATTTGCAGGCAGAGTAGGTTCCAAATCGAGCTCTTTAAAGACATATCTTGCATCCAAGAACTTAGGATCCAGTTTGGCAGGGGCTAGATAATATTGACACACAACAAATATTTCAGCTGATTCATTACGTGAGGCTTGCGGCTTTGTTGCATGAACCTGAAAATAGTTCAGAATAAATAAACAATATATCCATTATATTAAGCCTCAATTTTCAAACAAAATTGCTATTCCTTACTTTGAATAATTAATTTAAAAGAGAATACCTTTTTAAAAAGTTGCTTAAATACCCAAAGAAGAGGGTTGTAATCTTTGGAACGAAATACTTTAGTGACAAACCATCCACCTTCCCTGAGGAAATGGGTAGCAAGCTTTAAAGCACTTAAAGTGAGACATGCTTGCTGATAAGCATCATAAAGCCAATTCTGACCTGTTTAAAAAAGATTAATTAATTTTTAAAATGAAAAAGTCTTTGACTAAACAATGATAAATAAAAGAATAAGACACTTTGATTTACTAGACTTGTTAGCCTGATTCACAAACATGTTATCAAAGCTCACATGTAATATATAAAATTGTTTATTGAAGTAGTTAAAAACCAATATGTCTACTGCTGCTTAGAAAGATACTAACCACAAGGGTTGAGTATTCTTCTATAAATGCATTTATCTTATCATTAGTCTTTAGAACACAAGGAGTTGGCAATCTCTTGTTGCCTAGGACTCCCATCGCAAGGTCACATTAATATTGATAATCAATGCGACCAACAGGGATAATATTATCAGATTTTAGGTTTTCACCTCTGAGAGTAGTGCTGAGGTAACCTGAAAAATCGGGTAATTTTGGGTAAAATGACCTATATTTGTTTTTGTACCTTGGGTGAATAGATTAATAATTATGTCAATACTGAGTAATATGCTTAAATATATTGACATCACCCCATGGGGCCAACCTACTCCACTCTTTTTCAGTTCAGTATCTTAGTTCTAATCCAAACAATATTCAAGTTCCAAAATGAAATTAACTGGCTAAATCACTTTATACAATTATTTTTAAATATCTTAATTGTGATTTTATGCAATGAACATATTCTTTTACAGAATGTTACTTCTACGTGAGTAGAATTTACTCATTGATACCAATACATTACTCAAAGCTTTAGCTACACTTACCAACATTAGGAGCACCATCATTCAAAACTACATCAGCTTTCCAAGTTTGAAGTTCTTTCGATATAGCCTGTTTACACTTATCAGTAGTAATATCTTCGGTTAATGATATACAACCAGGTATGGGTTTGATAGGAAACAAATCAACCCCTAAAAATAAAAAATACATGTATACTGATTTAATACTATTCAATAATTTTACCAAATCTCCATAAAATAAATTATTACCAATCACTATGCTTGAGACAGGCATATTTTGTTTTGCCACTTGCATCCAACCTCCTGGAGCTGCACATAAATCCAAGCATACTTGAGATTTTTGAAGAAATTCGAATTTTCTATTCAACTGAATTAATTTGAAAGCCGCACGAGACCGATAACCTGTAATTGTTGAGATTATACTAAAAACTCAAATTAATTCCAAAAGAAAAGCATGCCTCAATAACTAATAATATTAAACCTGTCTCTTTGGCGAGCTGGTAGAATTTATCTTTCCGTTGTTTTCCAACTTTGGCCTTTTTCCCCATTTTGTTAAGATTTCAATATATAAATTCAATCAATCTTCAACATAACACATCACGTGCTGGTAACTGTAACCAAAACAATGATTTTAAAGGTTGCAAAGCTGTTACCCATGTGCTGCCACCTACTTGAAAATAATTTAATGTCATAGAGGCTATTTGTTGGTTATATATCGGTACACCGAAATGTGATAGTTTATCTTAGATATCCTAGAAATAGTATGTTTCCCGACTCTGGTTCTTTTTTTGAGTAGCAAAGGCACTTTTTTTTATTTTCTTCTACATTTTAACGAGCTTTTCATTAATACCTCTTGCCTAATAATGTCTTCTTTATTTTCATCACTCTGGAGAGGCAATTCTCAGGTGAAACTTTGTGCTACTTCATTACAAAATGTGATAAGTACAATAACAGTGCGAAATAAGTATAAGGATGTAGAACTCCCACCAAACCATGGTCCAAAAGCTGGAGGATTCAGAAGAATTGTTCATTATCCAGAAAAGTATACAGTTCAGCCTCTAAATATAACTAGATTAGGAGGAAGAGATCCAGTATCAGGTAAATTTCATAGAATTCTACAGACTTTATTGTTAATCTTAAATGATTTTTTAGAGGTACTAGGACAAGTGGGGAGAACAGGTCTGGCAAGTGGGTCTATTGGCTCTTTTTTGCCAACTCCAAGAAAGACCAACTACTTATTATTCCTCCATGTTGAACCTTTAGGATCCCCTACTGGAATTCAAAAGGAATGGCCTTTCAATAGAGGAAGCCTCATATTCTAGGAATCTATCAGAGACCAAAAGACCTCAGTGATCCATCCTGGACACAATGTAAACCAGTTTCCAGAGCCTGTCCACATGAATGATAGGTTTTCATCCCAAATTATTCCCCAAATCTTTAGATGTATTTAAAGTCTGCAATGACTTGTGAGTACTCATATTAATATTCGGAGTTAATTTCCATTAAGACCTAGCAGCCACCCAATTCTAGAAGTGGAGGGTTTATTAATTCATAGCTTGGCCTGTCTAAGCCCCTACATTCCCTCCACACCTTGCCTGCTTTTCTCAATGTCCAATCAAGGAATACATTATGCTGATGAAGGTTCTAGTCCCATTAAAGGGTGTTCAGCCCAACTTTTGACTAGCTAGTCAACTTTCTTATTGCCACTGATTTCCTTATGCCCAGCAACCCACACTAGCTTATGCTTATTAAAGCATGCCAATGACTGATGCCTGCTTGCGCTCTCTCATCAGTCTATTATTAAGTACTTAAGATGACTTGAAAAGTCCTACTTTTATTAGTAATCATCTAAGATTCTTATCTATATGTTATAGCCTGATACTGATATAATTAATTCGTGCCTATATTTTTATTAGAATATAGTTTGTTATGATCCAATTGTTTGTAGCAAATTAAAAAGCTCTAGTTTACTAATGATAAACTTTTCTTTTGTTATCATTATCTATGTTAAGTGTGTTCATTTGTCCATTTCTAGTATCAATAGTCTTCAAATCATAATTAATGAATAAATTATGTTGATATTTTTCTTGCCAAAATGTTTCTGTTAGAAGAATTTATTAATGATAGTTTAATTAAACTTGAGTTGTTAATAATGGATAATAAAATGTAACCATTTTATCTCAATGGCAAGCAATTCATTTTAAGTTGATGTTTAGTTCAATAGCTTACAATATAATCAGTATCCCTCTAAATCCCCTCTCTCAGCAGCTAAACCCAATTTCCCATCCCTATATTTTGAATAGCAATCGAGAGTCAGATGTTACACATTCTGTAAGATTATTGTTTCATATTACTAAAGGCTTTAATAATAGAAAATCTTATTACTTCTTCAAGACTGGTTATTAATAATTTAAATGAACAATGTTTCAGCCAACCTCAAGGACAATATAACTATAATTTACCCCTTACATCCACTAATTAAAACTTTTTTTTCCCAGCTATTCTGCCCAGGTCAATAAAATTAGTCATATTAACCTATTTTATTACTTTTAATTGCAAATCAACATGATAATATTATTTTTCTTACTTATAATATAAGGATAATAATAATAATGTGAAACCCTACAACCCATGAAGGGTCATGGGTTTCACTTTGTTAGGAAGAACTGTTTTTAGAACAATGGTCATATAAAGAAGTGACTTTTTCAAGATCACCACCAGATTTTTCCCCTATTAAGGTTACCAACTTTATGAGGTTAGGTGGATCTCATGAGGGTTCCGTAACCCACAGGGTTGACTCACAGTAACAATATAACAGAAAATTATTATCTACCCTGTCGGAATAATATAAGGATAATAATAATAAAAAGAATATCGTGGAAAAGGCTGGTTGTTGTGGCCAAAGATCAACAAGGTCTGTAGATACAACCGAAAAAAATAAATAATAATATAAGTATAATACTTAAAGAAGTTTGTCGGGGGGGTGCGGTCAGCAAAGAACAACATAAATAAACAAAACCATATTTATTTATTTTATGCCGACTTAAGTATAATCGTTAAGATTGTCTTTGAGGACGGCTAGTTTAGTCAAAACATTGGAGAGTTAAAATATTAACCAAGAGCATTTGAGACTTAATTTAGATAAAATTTATTTTATTTAAAAAAAAAACTTTAATCATGTAATTCAAGCAAAGTAGTTTTATTGACAAAAGCAGTTTTGTTGAAATTTATAGTTTTCTAGGTAGAGTGGTAATCAAAGGAATTGGAGGTGGAATCAAGAGGAAATACCATTGGATTGAATGGAAAAGAGGAGCTCCGACAGATGGTCCGCCTGTTGTTGAGAAAGTAATCAAGATCATGGTTGATTGGTGCAGAACTAGTCACATAGCTCTGGTAGCTGGTGGTGATAAAATGAAGTATTACCTTGCTACAGAAAACATGAAGGCTGGTGATATCATTACCACCACCAACGAAATACCTAGGATACCAGGTTTTTAAAACATTTAGTTTATTCTAGTTTCTATTTTTTTGTTTTCATATATTTTCTCATACAAGTTCCTTTGCTTGCTACAATATTTTTAATTAGTTTAAAAAAATGAATTATATTTTTATAGATAGATATGTTCATTACTCCATTGAAATATAATAAAATACTTTTAATGTTTTAAAATTGAACTCCAATTAAATACACTGATCTTGAAACTTCCTAAGTATTATTTTTTTAATGTCCATCTATAGCTTTAGCATTCAGTTATTGCATTTCTTAGTAATAATATCTGATTATTATTCTGTGTGATTTTACAGATATTGTAAATTTATGTAATCAAAATAAATTATAGCAGACCGGTACAAACTTTGCCCATTGTTAGTTGTTTGGTGACCCTGGGCTATAACAAACCTTTTAGGTATTCGGTTTTATATTTCAAATCTGCTCTTTATTTCAACATTATCTGATCCTTCATATTACTTTTAATTTTATTTTATTTGATTTTTAAATGTTAAAAAAAATTGAAAATTTTTTTTTCTTTATTCGCTTTTAATGTTTATCTTATGACTATAGTAACCAACAAAAATACTGTTTTAAAATGAAGTTTGATGAGGAAATTGCTATTACTAATCAAATCAATATAAAAAATTTGTTTTTACAAATGTACAAATTACATCTTTTCAAGATAATAATTTTTAAAAAATTTAGCCTGCCTGGAATTCTGTGGATTTTACTGAATTTTAGAATTCACCACTGTTCACAACTTAAAAATTTTCTTCACCTTGACATCAGCACATGTGAGGCTTGGAATGTGAAAACTCAAGTAACTTTCAAAATTTCGCTACATGAGCTCAGACCTAATGTCTGTGTGTACACATCTTTGTGGGCAAAAAGTAGTTTCGATCAAAATTACAGTTATATGTAACTGTAATTGTATTTAGCCACTCTAATTGTAATTGAGGCGTTGAGAACCAGAATGGACAATCCCACATTGTGAAAATTGAATATAAAAGTAATTGCCTGGTTATAAAACTAATACGTTTTAAAAAGCTGCCCTTTGAAAACAGCTGAAATATGTGCTTTCAATTCTGGTCTGAAACGGTTTTGACAAAAATTTGTAAAATCTTGTACATTATTTTACATTCTGTAACAATAAATTCTATGGTTTTCTCAAAGTGAAGGAAGATGATGCATTCTTGTTTTTAGTGCCTGAATTTTCATCTGCATTAAAAATTATTAGTTGAGTCCAAGTAATATCAATAACTAATTTCAATCAAAAGTAATCATTATTCATTTTTGCCTAACTCCAGTATATATACATATATATGATGAGAAGATTGTTTGCCATGGATAATTTATATGAGAAGATGGTTGGGGGTATGGTCAGTGAAGAATACAAAGAAGTAAAAACTTATTTTTTTAGTGCCATCATTTCAGCTAGAATTTCTAGCCTTCATCATGGCTAAGACCAAAAACAAGATAACAACCTACTAATAAAAGGATATATAGAATGATTAGAAAATAACTAACATTATAATAACATAAATAGTGTTGACAGACATGAATAGTTTAATGGAAGATTGCTGATTGACCGTGTGTATCAATGAATGGAATATGGTCCGGGTGCGGTCAAATAAAACTCAAATAGTAATAACTATTTTAATTGAGCCAACGTTTCGCCCCACGTTGCAGGGCTAAAAAAGATTCAAACAATTGACATAGTTACAAAAAAAAACATGTGGAAAATAACAGGGCTATACAATGAAATTTAAAATTTAATAAGAAAAATTAAAGTATATAAACAATAAATGAAAACGGTTATAGTAACAGAAAGATAAGAGAAGAAATATTAAAGAAAGTGAGAAGAAACTTATTAAAGAAACTTTCTTTAATATTTCTTCTCTTATTTTATCTTTTATTTTTGTTACTATTACCGTTTTCATTTATTGTTTATATACTTTAATTTTTCTTATTAAATTTTACATTTTGTTGTATACCCCTGTTATTTTCCACATTTTTTTTTTTTTTTGTAACTATGTCAAGTGTTTGTATCTTTTTTAGCCCTGCAACGTGGGGCGAAACATTGGCTCAATTAAAATAGTTATTACTATTTGAGTTTTATTTGACCGCACCCGGACCATATTCCATTCATGAATAGTTTAAATATTATAAGAAGATAAAGTCAGCATGAGAAGAGTAATAATTAAAAATAAAATTAATAAGAGGAAAGAACAAGTAATAGAATACATATGATGAATATATAGTTAGTAAACATATGTACAAAATAAAAATTGAAGAAAAAAAAATAAGGTAATAAAAGAAATGGAAAATAAAATGTATATATGTGTTATTAAATATGGAAGTAAAGTAACAGGATTAAGGAAATTAAAATACAAAGTTATATGATGCAAAAGAAATAATTTTAATTTAATAATAATAATTTAAAATGTAAGTCATAGGGGAAAAGGGAAAGAAAATATATGTAAGTAAAATACTAGAATACAGAAACAAAATAAGACAAAAGAAATTATTAGTAAATATGACAGAGAAATATGTGGTGAACATAACTAATGACATGGGTAAGGAAAAATAAGAAAATAATAGTAGAGAAATAGAAGAATGTAAAATTTAAAAAAATGGGAAAAAGAGAATAAAGCGTTTAAAAAAAATATATATAAAAAACCATCTCCTCATAGATAAATATGACTTTTCCCATAAAAGTTGCAATAAATCCTATTTCTTCTATGAATTACAACTAAACTTTTAAAATGTCCTTTGCTTACTCCCCTCTTTCTTTTATGAGCGGAGATAATATCTGCTGTACTGGATTGGTATCTTCTTTCTCAGGCTGAAGTAACAGACACTTAGTTATTGTTTATCATAAAATACTAGCGCTGCAAAAGGGTTTGTAAACTACACTATTTAACAAATTATGTAAATACTTACTTTGCTACTTACCCATAATGGTTACTTTTTGAGGTATTATACTCCTTTCTTCTGGGAAATGTGAAATAGTTTTTTATAACATTATTATCTATTTTAAATGACAAAAATGTTGTGATATATTCAATTGCATGTACAAATGGAAAATATTGAATATTTAAGGTTTTTTTTTTTTTTTTTTTTTTTTTTAGTGTTAGCTAAAGAGGGAAATGCTCATCCATTAGGAGCTTTGCCTAATGGTACTTTAGTCAACAACGTAGAGAAATATCCTGGTCAGGGAGGCTGTTACATTCATGCGGCAGGCTCTGCGGCAACTGTACTAAGGAAGGTTGGTAACTTTGTAGTCATACAGCTGCCATCAAAACATGAAGTGGCCCTTCCTCAAGAATGTATGGCCACAGTTGGTAAGCATGTTTCTACTTCACTTGTCCAAAAAGTTCTAATTATTAAAATAATTTATTGTAATTATATTTGGTTGACATTTTATTTTATATGCATTATCTTTTTATCAACAAAAAAGTTTTAATTTTATTTTCTTGAAGGTCGCCTTTCGAATGTTGAGCATGCCAACACTCCTATTGGTAGTGCTCAAAGGAACCGTGAGTTAGGGAACCGCCCAAGATCTGGTCTGTGGCAAAGGAAAGATGGGCGTTACGGAAGGAAAATCAAACCTCTTCCTCCCATGAAAGTTATTAAAACTAATGAGAAACCTATTTACGATAAAGAAATCAAATTGACCATGAACAATGATATGTATTATGGTCACAAGTTGTGGAGTGATCGCATCAATTAGAGTTTATCTGTAATATTCTTTATCTGATTTTATAAAATTTAGGAATAGGAGTGATCTAGAAAATCTATTGTTATTGTTGTAAATAAGAATGTCTCTTTACATTTTATTAAATATTATATATTATAATAATATGATTTTGCCTGTCTATTTAAATAAATAAAGAAGCAAGTAAAGATGATAAGTTACTTATGTAGTTCTCTAAAGCTAGAGATTTTAAATATTGAGAGCTATGGATACTGCTCTTTAACTCGGCCAGGAACAGGTGGCTCACTTTTGGAGTTACTCTCAAGTGAAAACCTAACTTAATTAGTCAGAGCATGTATCCTATATCATTTTCATAAGTAAATCATTCATTTTAAATTAATGAAACAAGAAAATATTAAGAATTTTTAAATGAAAATCTTAATCACCGACAATAATTCAGTCATTTAAAAAAAATAACTTTTCATCATGTCACTTATTAGAAACATACTTTTAATATTAGGTGATTGTATTCATACTTCTTTGCCACAGTAAGATTTACTAAATTGGTAAACAAAAAATAAATAGATAAATAAATCTACCAGAACTGTTTCCAACTGCTGTACTGTAATTGTTTGAACAAATTTAACGGTTAAACTTTAATGGCTCCAGCATATCACTAGTTATAAGTACTTTAAATGTCAGATCATAGAATGTTCAGTGATTTTATTATGTAAAGATGCTATTTAAAAATAATATGTTAAAATTAAATTATAAACTAAGGTTAATTATTTCATGTTATAACTCAATGATACTGAGCTTAATAATCTAATAATATTAAAAACTAACTTTACCTAATTTAACTAAGTGAAAACATGCAGTAGAATTATTCATTTGGTCCTTAAAGTTCCATGATGAATGTTATAAATTAATTGTGGAATAATTCATAAAAGTTCTGAAAATAATTCAATTAATGAAATTAATTAATGAGCAATAATATTATTTTTTAAAACTTAACTTTTTGAAGGGTTTGTTGAATTTGTTTGGAAAAATAGTAGAGTATATAGCTATTCCAGAAAACCGAATTACTAAAATAATATTGAAAATATTCAGTATTCTCAATTGAGACAGTTGCTCAAAAAAGGACATGCACTGTCAAAAGTTTTATTTTTTCTCAGAAATATTCGAGGAAACATTTTAAAAGGTGTAAAACGGAAATTGTCTGATCCTGGTTAATGGAACTATAGAGTAAACATAATGAAAAAATGCAGAAAGATGAGTGTCATCAATCAAAGACTGAAAAACATTTAGAAGTTTTAATTTATTTGAGAATTTTTGTTCAAAACCATATTTTCAAGATTAGAACAGCACAATTTGTTTATGAATATGACCAGGGCTGCGGTCAAGAAAAATAGTTATCAAATATTTTTTTAGAAAATTTTTCCAAAAATAATATAATCCTAATGAACCGTTCACTGATTTATAAGAAACGTTTGGATTAATTTTCTTCAAAACCTACTCTATCTTCTTCAAGTATAGTCCAGTCTGGTCTGAACTGTTTTGAAAAACTATATATATGTGTCTTATTAAACTAGTGTTTGTTGACCTCATTTCTTGTCATTATACCTGTAGATTTTTTTTTTATTTTGTGTTATATGGAAAAACGTTTTCTCTTTTAGGGTAACTTTTTATGATATAAAGAGGACTGTCAATCTAAAATCAAGTGTTTTTCTCATCCTTTGATGTATCAAATATCACAATACCAAAATTTCAAATACAACTTATCAACAATTTTACTTAATAAACAGTTTAGATATTTAATTAATACCATCACTGCCATGCACAAAAAGCTGCTTTTTAAAAAACAAAAATACAAAATTGAGGATTATGTAAAAAATAAGCAATGGATTAATTTGTGGAAATAACTGAACTTAGTTTTTCTGTCATATAGTATGATTCCTTTTGTTCTGATATATTTACAAAGGTGCACAGACGTTCAAATATGCTGCATCCATATCAGATTACCAACAAAGTGCATCCCTGCATAGATTAGTCATTTTTTCAATGTAGCCTTTTTACTAATCTTAAGCAAGTGAGATTCCAATAAATTAAGGAAGTTATGCAACTAGCTTCCTGGGAAGCAGAAGAAAAGTTAGGATTCTAACTAGTAATTCATTAGTCCCATTCTCCATCTCCATTAATTTGGTAATACCAACTTTTTTTTTGTTAATCTTTTCCAAATCATTTCAATTTATGAACTGCTGGAGTAAATTCAAGAATATAATATATTAAATATTATATACTTGCATTTTTTAATAGTAATGATTCAACTAATATCTACAAGAACTGAGAGCAAATAAATTACTAATTTTTACATCATTACTACAGAAGATAGTACCAGTTCTCAAAATTAAAATTTATCTGAAACATAGATATTATTCAAAACTAAATAAGAAAAAGGAAGCTGGACTTTTAATAAAATATATATTTGTAAGAATATTAAATTAAAACTTTATTTATGAATTTGGTAATTAATAGTTACTGTTTTATTTAAAAATAAAAACTGCTAAGCCTGCTTTATCTATATTAAAATCAATATATTTTTAAAACATATATGTAATAACATGAAATCAATACATAATAAATAGGATATTAAGAAATAGAATGGTGCTCATATGTATTGTGAGAAAGGAAACCAAACAGCATACATTATATCACTTGAATAGTTAATATTACTTTGCAAATACAATTCAGATTTGCATGTAAAATTTAAATTCATAAGTTCGTTTGATAAATTCAAAACATTGGCATTATCTATCACCCTACAATAGAGGTAATATAAACCTTTAAATCTAACAATACATGAATACAAGAGGCACATTATGTTCTCCGAATGTAAACATGAAAGCAAGTTATGCATAAAAGCAAGAACTTTATATATTTAATTGACTCTGTTTAAGCACAACTATCTGGTAACTGAACATCCAGCCGAAACATCAACACATCATTTATCCATTAAAGATAATTTCAGCACTTGCTCAAGCATCTCCTCCTCTCGCTGGCGCTCAGCCTCAAGTGCAGCTAGCCTCTGCCTTTCCTCCTGCTCGGAAAGTTCCAGGATGCGTCGCAGATCCTCGTCGGCAGCAGTAGTGTTGTTAGCCGGCTGCTGTATATTTTCCTCGAGAGAGTTGCCATCCGTTTCGACCAGACCACTGCCGCTGATGCTACTCGTTGTGGACAGGGAGGCCTCTATTGCTCTGTTATAGCGAACAATACAGCACTACAGCTAATGAACAGCAACTACTATCTACACTTACTATCTAAATTTAATTAAGTGAAAAATAATAGCTTGGATAGTGAATGTGGGTTGAATACATTAACTAATATAATCCATTCAATGAAGTTTTGATTTCAGAATTCAAACTTTTAAAGAGATAAATAGTTCTTATTTAGAAAGATACTGATCAAAAGTAAAACCAGAATTAAATCGATCATGATTACAAATATCACAATTTGGTTATTCCTTTATGAGCATTTAAGAATAGAAATGATGTAATTTATATTCAATTAAAAACAAGTACATTCATTCATTCTTTCTTCCCCTCCTTCTAAATATAGTACCATATTTCAAATCATCAAATATTCTAATACAAAAATGTCAATATCCCTAAAGTTAGAAATACAAATATCAACACATTTAGGTTAATTATATGTATGAAAACCACATATAAATATTCTAAGGCTGGCCGAGATCAAAACTGAACTGAATAGACTGCAGATAAATAAAAACTTTAAACAAGAATCAAACATTATTTCACTAACTCTAAGGATACATTTCCTAGAGGATAAAATATTGTTGAGGATCAATGCAAAGGGAGAGAGATTGCCTCAAAATAGGTTGATAAGAGATGTTTTCTCTCAATTTTCCCCAATATATATCAATGTTCTTATAATAATCAATACATATATATGCAATTGACATATTTTATTAATATAAATAAAATCTACTATCACTAACAAATCATGTAAAAATGATAAGAAAAATAATTTTATGATTTTTATTTATAATCTTAACACTTTGAGACTGATCAATATTGTTCAAATAAACAAAATTTTATCCATTTTAGTCTCAAAACATTTTTATTCTATTTATAAGTCAGATGTTTCGGCCATCCCCAAGGACAATCTTAATACAATTTTAGAACCAAAACATTACAAAAAACTACTCCATGCGGGCTATTCTGTCTTGGTCATTTCTATAGGTCCTCAAACTATCTTAATTAGTCAATTTTTCAAATTAAATTAAAAATTAAAATTATTTATTAAAGTCAACAGTAAAGATTGATGTGATAAATTCTACTGTCAACTGTGATAAATAATTTAATTTGAAAAATTGACTAATTAAGGTAATTTGAGGACTGATAGAAATGACCTGGGCAGAATAGCCTGCATGGAGTATTTTTTTTAATGTTTTGGTTCTAAAATTGTCTTTGAGGATGACCGAAACATCGGACTTATAAATAGAATAAAAATGTTTTAAGACTAAAATGGATAAAATTTTATTTATTTAAACTTAATGATTTTTTTTTGTTTAAGAAACAAATCGATAATAACAAAAGCTGATCTCAGAAAAGAAAAATATTCTGTTAGGTAGATTTTTTATTCAAAGGCATCAATTTATGTTATTTCCCGCTTATTTTTTCTTCTGCATAATTTAGCAGCCAAATTACTTCAACCTTTTATTTTTCATAATTTGAAAAACTGAAATAAGAGAAAAAGCATAAAACAATAGAATAAGAAAAATGTTAGAAGCAATACGTAGACAGGTGAGGTGTCAGTGGTCAGTACAAAATGAACTAGGCATTATTTAACCATCAACAATTTTGAACAATCTTAATTATGAAATATAAGAAAATATATAAATATATATGTTTTGGTTACAGTTTAAAAATATAACAAAATTTAAAATTAGAAATCACACTATAAATAACTAATTATGGATATTGATGCATAAAAACAATTAGGAAAGAAACTATACAAGATATAACAATAATGGAAAAGAGTATGAAAAATTATCAATAATTAAAAACTTAGCTATAAAGAAAATTAATTAAGGCTAAATTTTAAGATAATAATTTTAAAAATAAAAAATGATATACAATTAATAAATAGCACTTAGTAACTAATAGTATTTTTAGAATCAAAACATGAAGACCGAGGGACAGAATGAAAAGGCATAATGAATATTTCATTAATAAAAATAAAAGATTGAAGTAAAAAACCTATTAAATAATCCAGAAGAAAAAAAATATAAATATATATTATGAAATTGGGACTATAAAATGAGATTGAGGATATTAAGAACAGCTGGGCATGTACATTACGCCATAACAAACTATTCTCATAAAAGGAGAAACAAGTAAAATAAACTGTTTAACTTAGAAGTTAATACTCCAATTGATTTAAATAGCAAAAGCAATTTTCTGCAGAAGTTTAATACGAAAAAGTTCATGAAAAATAAATATGAACAGTCTTATAAAAGTGAATACAGCAATTGTTACATATCTTAATGAATAAATTGGGTATTGCAACTAATTAGCAATTGGTGAAGCTTAATAAATCATTCAAACAAGCATTCATATTAAGAAACATACTTGAGTTATCTATAAATGTATTTTAAAAAAGTATGAGAATAAATCAAACTAATTATGCAGTAATCAAATGCTTTTTAAGTTTATTATCTAATTATACCAGTTAACTGAATAATTCTCTGTAAATATAAGGTGAAAATAAAAATTGGGCAAAATTAATGTTGCAAATCTGATAATTATTCCATGTGGAATGTAAGGGTCAAGGTACTGACAATGAATTGAATAATCTCCAGCTAGCTACTAAAAATTGTTATTACTAATTAAAATAGTCTTACCAGATCACGATTAACATATTATAGATTGTAATATTATTAAATTAATTACTACTAAAGAACTAATAATACAATTCGGTTACCTTGCAAGCATTCACATGTATAAGAAGAAAAAAAAAAACAACTAAATTTATGTTGACAGATCTTTAAACAAAAAAAGCCAAACAAACTGTCAAATTAATTTATATAACATACAGCAAAGCAAGTATTATTATTTCTTTTTTCTATGAGAGGCTTTTGAATTTAAAGAAATCAATAATTTAATAATTTGGCAGTAATTTTGCTCTGGGGGACGGAGTTCTACCCCTAAAGAAGAAAACACCTTAAATGAACTACAAATATATTATCTGAAATTGTAAATTAGAAAAAAAATCACACTTAAGTTAACTAAGTATCAATTGACTAAAAAAATGATTAAGAAAAGTTATTGAAGACAAATGGGATTTCCAATCACACTCAATGAAATAAAATTGTTGGTTATGCACCAAATAAAGGAAAAGAAACAAACAAAAAAATTTAAATATATAATTCACTAGTATTATTCACAATAAATATAAAACCATTTTTAACTACTAAAAAATGTATAATATAATAGGAAGATGGTCGGGGTGCGGTCCAAAGAACTCAAACAGTAATTAAACTATTTATTGTGAGCCAATGTTTCGCTTAGAGTAAATAAAAAATGAAAATACAATACAGACTAAAAAAAAAGAAAACAAGGGATAGAAGAATAAAATAAAAGTCTAGAAAATAATCAACAAAATAGGAGACCCACCCTTCTGAATGGAGGCAAGCACAAAAATGGAAAATACAGGCAGGATAGAGGAGTGGGGGGACTGCTGCTTAATAAATGCATTATATTTGAAAGCAAAAATGATATAAAAATAAACAAAAAAAAATTATAATGTAGGATATGTTGGCTCACAATAAATAGTTTAATTACTATCTGAATTCTTTTGACCACACCCGGGCCAATCTTCTTTTTATAGATTACACACCATCAATCAATCATCTTCCAATATGTTTAAAAAAGTGTTATTTTAATGTTAGGAGGTTAAGAAACTTTTAATTATCTAAAATTCTGAATTTAACATCACAATTTTATGATTTTACATATATATACCCACATTTTAACTTATCAGATATTGTGGATGCATTAGATTGTACCAACTTAAATATTAAGATCATACGAGCTCAATTATCCCAATCTTGGCCTCCAGTACTAGTTGGGCCCGATAATTGCCACAATCTGCGGGAGATGAAAACAAACTGAAATCCCCCCATAGTAACAGGAAAGAAAGAAAGTAAAAGCTTTTAGCAAATCGTAAGTATCATTAGTATTACCATGTAATCCAGCCCTTCATTATTTTGTTTGATTTGGTAGTGCTTAGTGGCAACTTCTTATTTTAGTTTTCAGTCTCACTTTTAGGTTACAAGTTTACTTTTATTCAAACAAAATTAGGAAAACTTCCAATGTATACATAATTAATACAGTATATAACAATAATGGTGATTTTTGCATAATTTTGATTTTTTTAGTTTTTACTGCTTGTAAACCACATTTTTAATATTTTAATGACACCTAAATTACTCTTTCCTCTATAGTAATAAGCCCATGTAAGATCAAATCTGCTTTATACAAGCTGTTCCTGAATAAGATCAATTTATTTTTTTTTTTTTTAATTTATGAAATATATAAATTCCAACTGTTCTTGTTGATTAAGACTACAGTAAAATACCTTTGAAGCTGCTTTTCTTCCTCATCATCTCCTAAATAGGGTGTATTAGGCCTCTGTGCTTGGAGAGCTTCCCATATATCAACCTAAGATACAAAACTAAAGGATAAGATATAGCCATGATTAAGTAAAAGCATTTCATATCTTTAAAAAATTCTAATAAAAATTAACAAGTATAAAATTGAAAAATCAAATTGTACAGACACAGACCTAGTGTATTGATGAACATTGCTACATTAAGTAAAATATGTAGGTTTCTCTGTAAGGCTAATGTATTCAACTATTTTTTTTTCCAATATAAATTACCACAACCATATTATAATAAAAAACAAAACAAATCAATAAGTAACAAAATAGAAATAAAGGAAAAAGAATATTATATTAAAGAGATTAAATTAAGATAATGTGGAAGAAATTCACAGTTGTTTTTTATGAAATTTAAAGCATTCAATTGAGCGCCTTTCTGATAAATTAATCCTACTCAATTACAGAATCCTGAATGAAAAATGAATCCCATAAGTAATCTAGCGAGGTAGAAAAATTAACTAACACAAAATACGAACCTGATCATCATCCTGACCTGACTGTAGCAAGCTCTGCTGGATAGCATACTGCAGCATATCGTCATCCTCCTCCAGGTTGTTGACCTGTCGGCGGGAGTCAGCTCCTAACCAAGAACAAGAAGCACAATAATGAACAATATTAAAAAATGTAAAAGATTATTGAAGTGTTAAGCTGATTTCTTAGTCATTTTCATTTGGCTCGCAAAATACAAGCAGCTTTTGCAAATACACAGAAACAACTTAAACTAAAAGTTAAAAACATTTTCAGAATAAATTAAGAAAAACAAATAATATTTCAGTCAATTTTTCATTTATTCATTCAGTTGAAACAATGGCTGAAATTTCAGAAGGGAGGTTGATTTCCACAGCAGTGATTTTGTATAACTGGAAGTAAAAGATAATTGTTTTAGTAAAAGGCAGAAAATAAATAGATTATGTTTGGCAATGTATGCTTTAGCAATACTTTAAGATAACAGGAAAACTTATTTTTCAAATTTAATCCATGCAAAAAATCTATACGTGTTATATTTGTACTATAACTGAAGGAGAAGTTGGTCGCATAGTACAATCAAGTAATAAACAATACATTAAGTGAAAACTTATTTTTAACCAGTGCTGACAAAACAAGATACAACAACAGAAGTACAAAACCAAGAAAAATAATGAAATATGTATTAACAAATCTAGAATTCCAGATGAAATGGTAATGAAATCATAGACAGTAATACTCTTACAACAGAAAGGTTTCTCTCACTCATTATTTTTCTTTATAATCTTTCTCCTTCTCACCATAACTTTCTTTATTATGTTTCTATCTTTACTTTTCCTTTAAATATGATGTTGACTTAATCTACCTAACTTACATTATTTATTACCTATATTGTTAAATTAATCTATGATGCAAATCACATCCACATTATTAATGGTTCAACAATATGTATTCTTTTGGATAATATAACTTCTATATTTTATTTTTTAATACATACATTTTTATTTTTCATAACTCATGTGAACAAATTTTTATATCAGATACATGCTATTACAATTTTATATTCTTTCCTGTAAAACAATTCAATTGTTTCTATATTCTCTTGTATGTTTCTTGCTATACCTATATTTATTCTTTTCCACTTTAATATTTTCTTAGTTGTACCTTGTTTTGCTAAATCTTAAAGTTTAAAAATAAGTTTACACTTACTGTGTTTTTTACCTTGACCACATCCATCCCTTCCCCAACCAAGTTTTTCTTGAATTACTTCTACAGTCAACAATAACTTCACTACCATGATTTACTGTGTCATCTGAATAAGTATAATGTTACATTTAATGGCATAAGAAAGTGATATATTTTTATTATCAAAAGTATTTAAAAAAAATATGGATACCTCATAAAATAACAATAACATTTTTAAAAATGAAGCAAATAAATAAGTTAATATTTGATTACCCATAAACGCATAAGAAGCTGGTGGTTGAAAGCAACTGTCATCTACAACGCATGATAGTTTGTTCCCATCGTCAATTGTTGACACTCCTTCTACTGGCGAATCAAGTGCAAATATGTTACCAAATGTAATTCTTGCATTTAGAACGTGAAACAATGGTATCTCTGAAAACAAATATAGATATATTAAATTATATTATTTCAAAATTTTTTGAGACAAGGTAATTATTTATTAAATAAAACCAAAAATTGTATCCAATTCTGTCTCAACACTTTATTTTTCACTAGTCCAACGTTTCGGCCATTCCAGCCATCTTCAAGGACATCTTCAATACAAAACTCCTCCTCACATTAATTCACAATTTCTATTGCAGGCTATTCTGCCCAGGTCATTTTCTTCATTCTAATTTCAAACCTATTTATTTAAAATTTAAAACCATTAACATTTATTTTTCTCTATAAAATTATCAACAATATAAAATACATTTTATACAGTTATATGGTGGTGTATTTTATATTGTTGATAATTTTATAGAGAAAAATAAATGTTAATGGTTTTAAATTTTAAATAAATAGGTTTGAAATTAGAATGAAGAAAATGACCTGGGCAGAATAGTCTGCAATAGAAATTGTGAATTAATGTGAGGAGGAGTTTTGTATTGAAGATGGCTGGAATGGCCGAAACGTTGGACTAGTGAAAAATAAAGTGTTGAGACAAAATTGGATACAATTTTTGGTTTTATTTAATAAATAGATATATTATCATATTTATCAATTTACTGGCTTATTACAATGGCAAATTAACCATATGACAGAAATAATTAACCATTGAAATTAAACTCTTTGTACCCTGTGGTTCCTTTAAAGAAGTATTGTATAGAGATGTTATCAAACAGGAAAATCACATTTTTTTCATAATTGATAACCTATGTATACAAGTCTCTAAAGGATGTCAACCAAAATTGAAGTGCATTTTTTAGTTTTGAATATCTTCAAGGTCAAAGAAAAAAAATTAAATATTCAAAAAGATAGGGATTGAAGTGGTTCAGTAATAAGGAGCTGTGCTACTAACTCCGAGAACTAACTTCAAAACTGGCTGTGGTAGATAATTATTTATTGTTAGTGTAGGCGTGAGTCAACCCTGTGGATTCAGGAGCTCCCTCAGGGTCCACCCAGCATCATAAAGTGGGCACTAATTAATTGGGCAAAAATCTGATGGGCGAGCATGATTCTGACTAAAATCATCTCTTTGCACAACTATTGGTCTAGTAATGGTACTTCCTTATAAAGTACTGGCTCCTAGGTTGTAGTGGTACAGATTTTTTGTTTAATACTAAACATTAGTATTACCTTAATTTATTTATTTTTTTAATAAGGTATCACCAATTTCTAAATAATATATATATTTATCATGTTAGAGAATAATTTTTATTTTATTTAAGTGTTTTTGCCAAAATGTTTGTTTATCAAATAAACACTTATTCAATACACACAGTATTTTTCAAATAACAATATTAATAAAACACAACTGATCCTAGTTAAACCGGTAAATGAATCAACATCAGTCAATAATAATAAGTGAATAAATCTTAGAGAGGTTATATTAAAGAAACTCATTTAATCTTAAAGTCAAATATGAATGATTCTTATTTTACAAGCAAATCTTAGTTCATTACGACTTAAGTCCAACCTACTTTTTTTTGTCTAACACTTACACAGTAAGGTACATTTCTTCATAATTATAACTAATAAAATGTAATTAACAATATATAAAATAAAATAATTAAAAATTAAAATATGTTTCATCTCATGAATTTACTTCATAAAATACCTTTGCCATGTACCTTTATTGTTAATATTAACACAACGTCCTGAATTTAATCTCTTTAATCCTAACTGTCGACTTAATCACTTTATTGTTTATTTACTCAAACTTATCATATGTGTATGTACTCAGGATGTGCTACATATAAAGTGTATTTATTGTATAATAAATAGCATTTAAAAAAACATTAAACACCTCAGTTTTGTGAGATAATGTAATCAATTTTTTTTCATTTATTATTCCTGAGGTATGTATACCACTACTTCAACAAACATTTCATTTCTTTTTCTTTTTTTATAAATATCATTAAACATTCAAAAAATGGTGAAAAATGAAAAAAAGTTCTATTTCTAAATTAATGAAATTTACCATTTATTGAAAACCAGTATTTCATAAACTTACTAGAAGAGAATATTTCATAATGATGAACATTTTTTTTAATTTGTTTAACCAACTGTAAATTTTCAATAAACGGTGAAATTTCAATAATCCATAAAATCAAACTTTTTCATTTGTCTGTTAACATTTTATATTATTCGTATTTAAAAAAAAAAACTGAAATGCTGGTTGAAATAGAGGCTCTACACCTTGGAAATAAAAAATATAATTAAAAAATTATAATAAAAGATTTTTTTTAATTCAAGCTGGTTTTATTATTACCGATATCACCAATTATTATTATTGTCATTACTGTATTTTCAAAACTTTTCCAAGAAAAAACATTTTTGATTTTGGCCACTTGAAAAGATTTATAGCAGCGTGACCATATATGACGTAGGCATTGAGAAAATTTTTATTTAAATCCAGTCAAAATTATTGAATTCTATCATGAAACTTATCCATATTCTGAGAATCATCTTTTGATTAAAAATATTGGAGATTAAAAAAAAAAATTAGTTACTTACCAATCTTCACCGGAAAACCTGCTGGTAGCTGCATCTCAATAAAATGCTTGAGCTTTGCAAAATGAGAGTTTGAGATGGCCATTAGGTCGATGATTGGAATGATCTGCTCAGGCAAGCTGAGGGGGTAGTCCTCGCTCAACCAGAGGGTGGCCTGTTCAACACCATGTTTTATTGAATCATTTACAGTCTTTGACTAATAGATATTTTTAATAAAACTGATTATATTACCTTGAACTTTTGAATTTTTGTTGTTATTTCTTTTGGTCTCCCTATATCCCTGGTACCAAGGGAAACACCAGGGGAGAAATATTCCTCCGGGGTGATCTGGCATGGGTTGCCTGAATGAGTATATTCCACCTGTTAAATGTTGAATTATTTGATGATATAATAAAATCGCTCAGTAAAATAAAGACTAATATCACTATATTTGTAGGAGTATTATTCGTACACTTGCAGAGCAAGTTTCTAAAATGATCACCTATTTCATCAATAGAATCCAACAACCAATTGAATCCATCAGTTAAAGACAGCAACGTATATTGACATTAGAGATGTGTCTGATTCTAGCAGAAGGGGACAAAAACTTCATATTTTTATGAACAACAAAAATGGATTCTAAGGAAACAGACTAAGAGTACCAGGGCAAACGATTTACTGCTATTGGATTAATGTTTACAAAATAAAATATATTTAAAACACACAATTTACTATTTCCAGAGCTTCACCAACACATTACCTAAAGGATTCCACTTTGTAATACATTCTTACATCATGTCAGCTCTTTTTCTAAAATTTCTGAACACAAGCTTTTAAATTTGTCTTCACAGACACTTCAAACCAATTGTAAATATAATACTCCAGCAATGACTATACAATTTCACAAACCCTCAGCAGTTTATTTCTTGCTCTGTTTAGATTACAGTTTTTATTATTTTAAGTATAAATTATTATTTTCAATTAGCTGACTTAGGTAGTATTGATAGGTAGGTAAATGGGAATCAATCTTGGATCGGGTTCATACAACCAATTTTCCACTTAAATTGCATTTAAAGCATTAATTAGAATAATGCAATATAAGTCCATCTGTACTTTGAACTGAATTTGAATTTTATGATACATAAAAGAAATCAAGCTGAAGTGTAAAACCCATCATCTTTTAGAATTTTAATCCATTGGAAATTTACTGATTACCTGAACAAGAATGTAAATATAAAATTATTTCAATTTCAATTATATACAATGATTCAGTAATATAATTAAATGGCAAAAATACTATGGGAAATCTCTAGAAGAATATTTTACTGCTAATAGCTTAGAGAGAAATATCACAAAAAAGTCGATAGATATTTACCTTGACCAATGTTTATGAAATAAGAAGTCTGTTGTATTTAATGTCACAAAATCCTTAAATATTTTAAGCACAAAAAAATAATATTAACAACTAGGGATAGCTAACTGTCAGTACCAAGTTGAAGAAAGGTTTTGCTACTCACTTGACCTGCCGTCCTCTCTTCGTCTATCCCAAGAAGGAACTGTAGAGGCGTCTTGCTTCCCTTATATTTGGCTTTATCTTGATCAGATAAATGTTCACATCGTGTTTTGGTCACCAGCTCGACGTTACTTGCACCAAAAACTTTACAGTCACGTCCGTTTACAACTTCCATCTTGTCTTGTCTCCAGCCCCAAAGCCCACTCTTATTCCTAAAAAAATATTTTTCTTAATTCATCAATGAAACTTAATAGTTTCAAAAAAGTTAGAGAGAATAATTTAAAAAAATTTAAATTAAAGAATACTTTTAAAGAGCATTACCTTTCAAAACATATCTTGTCAGTATCAACATACGTCGTTACGATGGGTGTGGTGAGCCTGGCACTGACAGACTCTGCATTGGGCTGAAGGATTTGGAGATCAGCTGTCGTTATAACCTTCATTTCCTCAAAGAAAACTTGTTTATTTTCATGGTCAATTTCCATTATAGTAGCTTCATCATCTGATCAAAATTAAAAAAAAAAAAAATGATATTATTTCAACTCCAAGCACAAACCTAAACTTTTTAAATTAATTAACATCAAAATGCCAAAACATGAGCTCAATGCAGTAATTATAAGAACCATATTATCAGTTTTTTGTTTTATGAAAATCAAAAAGTTTAGCTACAAAATTGAAAATCTTAAAAAAAAAATTACCACAATTTTTTTATCACTATTATTCCATTCACAACTATTAGTTTACAATGACAATCAGCTAATGCAACTACAAATGAAACCTGACTTGTCATCATGTTCTGTTTTATTAAGAATTATACTGTAAAAATTGTTTGGACCTATCAGAATTGCTACATAAACCATCAAAATCAAGAACACAAGATCGAAGTCAACAATACAGAAAAATTAATCCCAAATCCTTAGCTAAAATGGTTTGGTTAATTAAGTTACTTTGCCAAGTGCTAAGCCCTCAGTTATTGTTTATTTAAACCAGCCATTCAAATCCAGTGAAATTCATAGCGATTCGACAGTTACAATGGTTAGTTAATTGAAAGAAAATCATAAAGAGTAATTTTAAAAAAATGGTAAACAAATAACAAGGAAACAAAATTATTCTCCTGTTACTTGTATCAGTACCCAGCCTTAACAGTATTACTGGAAAATTGTTATTGTCACTAAACAATAAATACTTTTACCAATAATTTGAATAGCAATTAAAAATAACAGTTTCATTTGATAAAAAATTATTTGAATACTAGTACATAGTAACTTATCATCTAAGACGAGTCAATTAAAGCCAGTCACAACTGGTACATGGGCCTCAAACTATATGAAAAAACTACAAAACTTGGTTGAAACCATATCATCCTTTTCTGGTGGCATTGGTATGCCATAGGGTCTTGATAAATGCGTTCTAGACTTCCAAGGGAAGCTCCATCCCACAAAGGAATAGTGGTCAATATACAGAAAATTCTGATAAATAAAAAAGAAAGCATCAAGGAACTAAATGCCTTAGAAATCCAACAACACCTCAAATTATTACAGACCATACAGCTTAATAATAGACCTGATATCCTTAAAAATTTGAGCAAGAAAAAAAGGAATACTTGTTAATGTTTTGATTCTATATAGTAATAATATAAGCACAACTGTGAAAGAGAAACTTAAAAAATATCAGGAACTGAAAGAGTAATTAAAAGAACTATACAAATTATATAGATACTTAGTAATATCGAAGCATAAAGTGTTAATAAAGTTAGGCCATAGTGGTAAGTCCTTAGTAATATTGATAAATATATTAATCCCAATGGCAGGCATGGATAGATTAGAATTGTCCATTGGTGAGCTAAGAGAAGCTCAACAAGCGCTTCTGTTGGGGATGGCACATACAATGAAATTTTTTTTAAGAATATGAAAATATTAATACCTAGAGGTAGGTTACGATACATGGACAAATTCCTTAACAGCCAATTGACATCTAGAGCTATTAAATTTACAGTTAACATTAGGCATACAGTTACAACTCTATGTCTAATTACTTTGGGCTTGAAAAGAGAGAAACTTGCTACTTTAACAACAGTTCTTTTGCAACCTAACCATTCAAATAGTGACTCCACCCAAATACAAATATTTCCATGTATTTACAATTAAAAGTCATTAGTAAATATATCCACTCTCTCCGTGCAAAAAATACTTGATACTAATATTTTGTGTGTTTCTTAACAACATTGAGGTAAGTAAATAGCACACTGATTAATGAATCAACAGCTCTAAGTCAAAGTGAACTAAGTGGAAACCGTGTCTCGTTTTCATAATTTCTTCTAAATCAATATAATATAAATATTTTCACTTTTCTATTTAATGCTATTATAAGTTTATATCATGATTTATAATCAATTTTCACTAACGATAGTTTAAAAGAAATATAACAATAAGAAAAAAAAATCAAGGTAAATACATTTGATTCTTGATACTTTGAAAATAACACTAAGCATATCTACAGCAAATAATGAACAAAATCACTACACCAAAAGTTAATTATATAATTAATGACAGCAAAGAGAACAGTAGTAAGAGTTATAAACTATTATTTATTACATAAATTTTATTTATTTTTCTCTCAATCTATTTCTTTTTTTTTTTTTTTATTAAATAATAAGGAATTCTGATAACATGAGTGAAGTATGCAGAAGAAATACCAATAGATTGGAATCATATTCCTGCAGTATCCAAAAAAGGATTATTTTGACAATTTTCTCATTCATACAACTAAAAATAAAACTGTCATTTAACTATGAGCTATGCAAGTTATTCGACTGTGTAAGCAAGCTGCCTAAAGAAGTCACTTAAAAAAATTGGCCTAAACAAAAAATCTCTTCAGAACACACAATACCATCAGTGAGTTCATTTCATGGTGTGAAAAAGCTCATATTAAAGTGTGCATTCTGTTAAACATACCAATAGCAACTCATAAAGCAGTCGACACCAGCAGTCATATTATAGAACAAAAAGAAGCTCTTAGGTGCTATTTTACTCATCATTCAAAGTGTTTAGTAAATATGCTTACTTAGCTTGAATAGTAACTGTCTTGGTTACAGATTAAATAACTTGGAACTAAATTTTAATAAACTAGATATTAGACAAGAAATATAAGTAATAAATTGTACATTCCAATTAATTTCAGAAGACGAAAATTATCATAACACATTAGATATAATGAAAGAAGAATTAACAATAATCTATTACAGTGAGAAACCAAAATAACAAACGATACTGCAGAAGGACAAACTTTAAACACGTACCATTATTTTTATCATTTTTAAAATTTTTGTATAAACACAGGAACTTTTCCAAAATGAGAAAAAAAAATGTTTTACTTCTATTTAATTTTAACTTTACAAAATGTGCATTTTCCATGAATTTAATAAGCACAAAAGTATAAAAACAACAGATTCATACTACTGTTTCTGAGTTATGGCACTTATATTATGAACAAGGTAAAGAACATAAAATAAAAAAAAAAAGGTCCTCGCAACATTATTACAAGGAACAAATTTGAGGTGAGGCAAACACAAGCACACCAAGTCCACTATTGAAGCACTCCAATACTGAGGCTCTTTCTTCTCCCCAAGATTCACCTCGGTGGGGAAGTATAAATAAATCCAGTTTTAGCTTTAGTGTTAGGTATACCTATAGCTTGTAACTTTTATTTTAATTTATAGAAATCTTACATCAAATAATCATCAAAACATAAAACCACCACTAATATTTAAACTACTTTAAAATACCTATTGAAAAACTAAACATTGAATCAATAAAACAATTACCTAAACTGAAAATAAAACAACAACCTAATTTAGATTATTCAATACTACATTATTTACACAGCAAAATTCATAATACGATTTGAATAATAAATATACAACACAAATTTTAAAATTTATATACTTATATAATTTATATACTTATTAATTATGAATCATAGCATACTATCAGACTTGATGGAATGTCATCAATCAATTATTTAACAAGGCCTATCATATTTCTAAAGTGAATCATCTTTAATCCATGACAATGAGTGATGTGAAATTCTACAGTAGTGGCTGAAGCATTTAATAAACAGACTAAAAATAAATATATCTCCTAAACAGTGATACTTGTCAACAGACCTGTTTTCTTGGAAAGTGTGAATATATAGCTCCTGTCACATCTTAAGGGAGTTGTGGCCCTATTTGCTACCAGGCCAAAATGAATAAAAGAAAAAAAAAAAACAAAGAAAAAATCACTATAACAAAATAAACAAATAATATTGGAAGATTATTAATTGGCCCTAATTAATTGCAGGAAGATGGTCTAGGTGGCAGTCAAAAAAAGGTATACACGGGAGAATAAAAAAATATTTATCAGTCAGAGTGACTAACAAATAGTTTATTCAGCTATTTTTTACATCTTTCTTGACTGCCACCCAGTCTACCTTCCGAAAAACAAACAAATAATACTAAACACATCATATTCAAATTTTATGCCTAAATCTTTTTAAATTACAGAATCCATGTAAATAAGAAATTAACTAACTTGAATATAACATTTTTTTTTATCAGAACAAAAGTTCATAATCTATATCATAAGCCATTTTAAATGGCATTCAAAAAAAGACACTATCCCAGTTATAATGGACAAGCAGGGAAGAGAAAGGACTACTTTCTTGTAAGAATATTTTCAACAATCAACATCAAACAACCCAAATTATAGTTATTATAATTTCTCAGTAAATAAGTATTAATTGAACTAATTTAGCTTTCTATTATTTTAAACTTAATTATTTATTTTTCATAGTTTTATTGAGGCACTCAGTAGTCCGGAATATTTGATGATGCGACAACTCATTGGTCCCACATATTAGTCTGACTAACAATATTAGATTGTATGCCAATATATAAAAAGTTAATTTAAGTAAGAATGTATTGTCATTATCATCTCAAAAATAAAATAAAATTCCAGAATCGGATGTTCGAAAGCCCTCTAGAAGTTTTTTTTTTATTATCATATTATCTGACCATTGTCTACCAAAATTATAAATTACACGTAAGATAGAAGAAGTTCATAAGAAATCAGTATTATACATAATAATCTAAAGTAAAAAACAACATAAATAATAATATATTAATGACAATTTTAGTATATTTTATATGTCTAAATAGTTCTTAATGGAAATGTTTAAAATTGACTTACTTGTGCCTTGGAAGATAAAGCTAGTGTTCCCCCTCTGCCACTTGTGCTGATCAAAGCCTAGCAAGGTAGTGTCGATACGGACTTTGGACCCTTGCTTATAGACTTTATAAGTATCACTTGGGCACATACTCGACACCAATGGAACTGCAACATCATACTTTAATTTAAAAATAAAGTTTCCACAACAATATCAAATCTTATAATTTAGAACTTCTATTCAAATTTTTTCACCATGGCTATCCTCCAGGACAAAAGCTCATCTTCTTTATATGCTATTACTTGCATCTAGGAGCCTCTAACCAGAACAGGCACTACTTTCGGCAACAACTTAACAGCTCCATTTGCCTCTTCTACCTCTTATCCTTTGTAAATATTCCTGATAAGATACTCTATGACATCCTCATGGTTTCCTTCCAGAGGGTCAAGCCTCCAAAACTTTTATTGGATCAATGTACACGTTTATGTAGTAGAGATGCGCTAACCACTTGAGCACTCAGCTTTCCAGAGTGGTTTTGAATTCAAGAATTTTTAGCTGCTCCCTAATGCTCTCATTTCTAATGCAATCTCTCCTAGTTTTCCTAACAGAACTACAGGGGAACCTCATTTCTGCTGCTATTATGCAACCGATATGCCTGTATAACGCGGTCCAGTTTTCCCAGCTGTAGGTGAGTAGACAAGCAGACAGTCTTATACATGAGAATCCTGGTCTTCTTATCTACTTCGCATTGACCGATGATACTTTTAGCAATCTGGTAATGCACCTGATTGGCCTTGCATATTGTTAGATATCTCCAGTGTCTATTTTACCTGAGCTACTGATTATGGTCTCTAGGTAAGTGTATTCCTTCACTACCTCAAGTACTTCACTTTTGCAGGTAAATTGGATGTCTTCCTTTTCTTCTCTCACCATAACCAGCACTTTACTCTTGGAGGTGTTAATTTTCATACCTTTCTTGAGCAACTCCTTTTCCCGGAATAAAAGCTCCTAACTTTTAATATGCAAAAAATGGTTAACTAGCAATTCATATAGGTATACTACTGATATTTATAAATAAAGGTGTTTTAATAAAAACTATCCCTAAACATAATTAAGGATGACTGATTACTAGAAGGTCGTGCCATTTTGATGAGGCTTAGACACTTGATTGTTACTTCAGGCTTAGATCTGAGGCTGGGTTAACACTCAATTGTTATTCTATAACTGAAAACACAGTCACCAACACATGCTGAATGTGTAAACAGCTGTTGTGACAAAATTTGTGGTATGAAGTTGTTTTTCTAGTGTTATCAATTAGAGTCCATCAGAGAAAAAAGTGAATATATTCTCCGATAACTTAAAACAAATTCCTATTTACACATTCGCTAACGAACAGTGAAACATTCTTGACTTTTACTTAGTTTTACTAGCTATGCCTCACGATTTGGATTATACGTGCCTCTTTCATTCAAGGTGAGTGTGTGAACAAGTATATCTAATTAATTATAGAACATCTAATATTTATTTGGGAAAATATTTCAAACTATTAAATATAGGACTAATCACAAAAAAAAAAATAAAGACTTGACAGAAGGTGTCTTCAGTTGGCTGTTTTACTCATAAGAAGGAATACAAAACATAATATATAATTATTACACTTTGTTTCAGCAAAAAGACAGGAGAAACAGCAGACTCAAACATAATTAAATACAACTAATGACAATTCAACAATAAACTATCTAAACTACTAAAAAAACTATAAAATGTTGTTTAGTTTCATTTCTTACATTTAACAGGACATTTAAAAGGAACAGGATCAAAAACAACAAACCTTTCTTAACAGTTAAATCTTCCAACATATATAGATGGACAAATACATAAAGTATATACTCATTTTGATATTATATACATATTATTTGATAACTTATCAAAAAGTTTGCATAATAAATTAGCTTTCACGAGTAAGAAGTTATGACAATTATTACAAAAATGTAGAAAGGCAAGCTTTTTATAAAATGATTACTGCTCCTTTCCTTTGGGGTCTGATATCATAAACCCTAAAGCCTTCTTTATAAACGATTGAATATAGGCCCATGAAAAAAATTCAGATCAGACCAGTAGTTTCTGAAATAAGGGCATTCAAACAAACCGAATCTTCTCCTTTATAAATGAATAAACTAAATTGGCAGATTTTATTATTGGTAAACATTGCAGGAATTATGAAGATTATTTAGCAAAATTTTGATAAAGATTGTTCCAGAAGTTTGTTGGAGTTGCAATTACAAATGTAAAACTGACTGTCCAGTAAATATAATAGTATGATTACAACTAATTATTAATCAGTATTATTTATAATTGATTCTTTTTAATAAAGCTTAATGCACCATAGCCAGTGAGGCCTATCGTGCACCATCGTCATAATGAGCTGTTTAAAGCTTAAGATTAGAATAAATTTAATAGGTTGATCAATTACACAAGTGTAACAGTGCAAACCTCAAACCTGTGAATCGACAGACAATGAGATAACCCGTTTCATTCTGTGTAACAGAATCTACACATGGGTGATCCTATTAATTTGAAGTTGAACACACTTTAATTTATTTTAAAGTAACCAGTATAGATCCCTATAATTTTCCTTAGAGTGACCCTTTCCATTATTACACATATGCTTAAACCAAGTCAGTTTGCTGCTCTTAGAAGGCACAAAAAATTGTTACCAGCCATGAAACTGCATCAACTCCTGTGGACCTAGTTTTGTTGTAATGTGAGTCTGGTAACCCTATCTTATAATTTTATTAATTAAAATAAGAAGTATGGCATAATAAGTCAATAAATACAAAGAAATTTATTAAATTAGATAACAATGAAAAGTCAATTAATTACTTACCCCAGCTAGTGAACTCCCATTTCATTTCCACATAAAAATCAGGAGCCTGTAAGCATTGTACATTTTCATGATCAGTAAAAATAAAAGCAAAAACTAAATAGCATTTTCAATTTAGTCACCTCTTTCAACTTAAGCAAGAGTTCCGGAACGCCTCCAACTCGAGATGTATACCTTTGGTAATCCCGCCACTCAAGAACTGTCTGAACCAGCTCTGGGTCACCAGTAGCCACAGCCTCCTGAACCACTAAATAAATTCATAATTTATTAGCAAAACTTGAACATAATTTAATAGCAAGTATTGAACATTATTGAAAATACAACAAATTTTATTTTTAACAATATTTCCAATGTTTCCATTAATGAAATTCATTTTCAATTTTCATCCAAACAATTAAAATTTTTGGTGATAAGAAATATATTCTTCAAATACTGACTGAAAAAAGATGATAGTATGGATGAGGAATTATAAGGGTATGGAGGATACTAGGTAGATTCATAAAATTAAAAATATTTACCATTCCACCCTTCACTGTTGACGGTGTTAACATTGGCCCCTTTTTCCATGAGTAGCTTAGCAGCTTCAAGATGTCCAAGGGTGACAGCCAACATAAGAGGAGAGCGCCCCCGAACATCTTTTTTTTCAATTTCATCCTTAAACAAATACATTGATAATTAGTAGAGAATAATTATAATAATGGTAAATTATAATTCAATTACTATTTCAACTAAGAATATGTTTTGCTAATAAACGCCCAATATTTAAATAAGCATTGCATTATTTGAAAAATTTTCTTTACTTAAGTTAACTTCTTGTAAATGATTAATTTTGCATATTTTATAAAAACGATGAAAAATAAATACATAAAAAAAAATTATTATGCATTATACATACATGGACATAATTGTAATACAATTCAATGTATGTTTTTGAACAATTCCTGCATTATTAGTTATTTTTTAAACCATCTTCTTACATTGTACAACTGTACTTAATCAAATCATAGAAACTAAAATTACTTTCAATTGACATTTTGAAAAAATTAGATCACATTCACAAGACTCGTTGAAAAACAGGAGATAACAAAAAATTGAGCTACTATTTCAGAAGACCCAGTGATATTTGTTCAGCGATAAGATCTAAACAGATCATAAATTATGATATTTAATGTAGTTTATAAAAGATTAAATTTTCAAATAAAGCAAATTCACTGATTATAAAGCTTCATACTGAAATTATTGTCCTCAAAGTCACCAAGAATTTTAACAAATCAAAGGTAAGAGATACTTTATACTATAAGCAAATAATGTTTAGTGGCAGAAAAATGTATTACTATAACATTTTTCATAAACAGCAGTAAATAATGATTTATTTCATTATGAAAGTCAATTTATTGTAAAAAATAACTTTTAAATTTTAGAAAATTTGAGGATAAAAGAACACATCAATTGGAAATGAGAGGAAAGGTTTTAAGGATGAATAGATATGTATATGGTAATGGGAAATACAAGCCCATAGTTATTGAAAGGTTTCAAAACTTGCCTGGCTTCATTTAAGTGGATTAGCACACTAAGAAATAGTCAATGAATGTTCTTCATATCCAATAAGAAACCAGATTAAATTAAGATATGATTTACGATAAAACACTACTGTCAAATTAATATTATACACTAAACAATGAATAATCAACTAATTTATTCTTGAATATGAAAATAAAATATTAAATGTTTAATTGCAACTGGTAACATGTTGTCAAATGATACAGTATGTTATCAATTATGCTCATAGGCTAAACACTTATTTGTGCATGGAAGAAACCAATAGATAAGGATGGCATTAGGTTATAATTTTTACCTACACCCTAATTAAATAGAGATAATTTTTAAATCAACAGGTTCTAATACAACAGAGGAGAAAATTTTTAAAATCAAGGCCAAATATTTTTTTAAAAATAAATAAACTAGAAAGGCCTGTCCAAAAATTATAATGTCTTCAAATATACCTACACCAATACCATCTCCAGCTAAATACTGTTTCAGCTCATCATATACATTGTTCCAAACTAGGAGGTGAATAGGATAATCCTTCTTTATATCATCAATACTCATTAATTTCGGACTTTCTGCCATTTCAGTAGCACTAAAATTATCTATTTATCAGTAATTTCATAATGACTAAGGAATGACTAATAACTTTACAACTTTGTATTCTGCTAGAAAAATAAAAGGCCATTATATTATAGGTAAATGCACTGCAGTTTCCATCAAAATTGAAATTTTGCGGATCAAACACAATACAATAATTAAAGAACCGGCTACCTGCCGGCAACGAAACGACTAACTAAAATGATTTTGACTTAGTAAATACATAACCTTTGTATTAATAACCACCACGAATGACAACAGGATTATATATTATTCTTATGAATTTCACACAACCTACATTGTTAATAATCAAAAGTATTATTAAAAAAAATGTTCCTGTAATGAAATTTTTTTAAAGAAACCTAAAACGGTACCATCATATTGTTGATAAATATTTAACAGCTATTTTTCTAAATTTCTTTTGTGATAAAGTGAACTGATAGTGCGCTATACAGATAGCAGTGGTGTTTATGGAGATAACAGCGAGTTCGTGCCAAGTGTCTGATTTTTGACATCTGGCTCTCTGTTTTCCTTATGTAGTTCTGATTATTTTTGTTAGATACATTGCTGCCTGATTGATGAGACTTATTTTTTATTAAGTATGGAAGGAGTGCTCCTTAAATGGACAAATTATTGGAATGGTAAGTAGTTGGTTTGTGATTTGTGAGGAGTAAACTGATCTGTATTGCGTTGTGTTGTATATCTATGTAATTACATGCTGCTTAGTGAAATTGAATGATTTCAGGGTGGCAAACGAGGTGGTTTGTTCTTCAAGATGGTATATTGTCATACTACAGATCTGCTGAAGAAGTTAATCAAGGCTGTAAAGGTTCTATGAAAGTTTCGGCTCTTGAAATAACTGGTAATATTTTGTATTTTTTATTATTTTGATCATACTGTTGAAAACCTTATCTTATAACTCCTCATTATTTTTATTAGTGAGCAATGTTGATAGTACAAGAATGGATTTGAGTATCCCTGGTGAAAAAAATCTATATTTAAGAGCACCTTCTTCACAGGAAAGGCAGTTATGGCTAGTAGCGTTAGGTAGTTCCAAGGCTTGCCTTACAAATGGGAAAAGGAAAGAATCAGGTATTAATATTTTTTTAAATTATGTTAAAACCTGTAATTTCTTCCTCTTGATTATTCATACAGCATTTCTAGTGTTTCAAATCTCTTTTTATCAAATTATTTCTTTGTTTCGGTATAAATTTTAATTAAAATTTTCTTGTGTATGTATTGGAGGGAAATGCTATGAACAACTTAAGTTCCAAGTGTTGTAACCATCTACTTGTAAGCCACATTTTTATCTTTCCAACCCCTTCTGAAGCAGACCCCCCTTGTGAGTTTTTTTTATCTCAAGTAAAATTTAATCAGCAGCTTTGGTGTATGTTATCATAAAAATGCAATACTGCACTTGGTTAGTATTCCTTTTTACTTGGATTTTCACATGCTTAAGAGATTAAGGAACTATTGGCTATAGCCAGTAAAGGTCAAACAGAGTTTGTTATTCCAAAATGAGTACTTCCGTATTGATTTTATTTTATAAAATGTTAGACTAAAAATCATGAATTACAAGAACATATGACCAACATATACGTTATTGACAGAATTGAGAGAACCATGGAATCTGAATACTCTATAAACTACATAATGGTGAAAAGAGGATAGACAAATAATTTTTTCAACGCATTGGATTTTTTTACAACATACTCCATAACATTAACTGATTCACGAGTTTGAGTTCTGGTGTGTTGTTAGTCACCAGCCTTTATTCTATTGTATTGGGGAAAAAATGTCTTATCGTTTAGAAGATTACAGATTATGAAGTGAGAGGAATATCAAATTCCATGTTCGACAATGTAGATATGTGTATCATATGGATTGTGACAAATCTTGGTAGAATATGGTCAGAATCAATTCAGAAGTGAGGAATATCTTCTATACATTATATATTTAATTACAAAACCTCCAAACACCATTTCCTTAAATATTTTGAGTGAACCTTGTATCTTGATGTATTTATTATATGTTAGTAGTTCAAAGAACCACAAAAGTGCTTTCGAAACTCACTGGTCAAACCACTTTTCTTGGTTCTTAGAACTACCAACAGATAATAAATGCATCAAACTTCAAAATCAAGATCACTCATATATTTTACTATGATACTATGATATATATAAATAATTGACTGTACAATTTCAAATTATAAAGAAGATGGTTAGGGGTACGTTCAAAAGAGAACAACAATTGTTAACAACTAACTGTTAACTATTGTTATCTTTTAACCGCACCCCAGACCATCTTCTTTATAATATTGTATTTATGATATAGATATCTACTAAAATATAATTTTTTTCTCAACCAGCCTGGTTATATATTTTTGATTTCTTTGATAATTCTTATTTATTGGTTTTAAACAACACTAAGGATAAATTTGACTCACTATTTTCTTTTAAAAAAATATTTTTGGTATGCATTTCTGGAAGCATCTTACATTTTTATGATTTTTTTAAATTTAAACTCATTTAATACAATTTGTTTTCTTATTCTATATGAGAAAACAAATTTTTTAGTATTTCCTAATATTTTTTGGCTCAAAGTTTCAAAAAATACAATAACTTCAACTCAACTCTACCAATCAACAAGATAATTAGGATAGGTTTAGAACATTATAAACTTCAATGGAACAAAGCAGTCTTAGGTTAACAAATTAAAACCAAAGATATCAAATAAATTGTTTGAGGAGTTTTTCTTTATTTAAACTAATTTTTCTCTAATATAAAGATGTTAAAGCTAAAAGGCATTGGTATGTATTGGAAGAGCAGAAATTAAGCTTTCCAACAGTTGCAATAATGTTGAATTTGGATAAAATCGAGTGGTCACAAATGTTCACATGAACTCCAAACATCGGCATAATAAAAAACTAAATAATATAAATAAATAAAAAACTTATAAAAAATCTGCCAAAATTATTTAAAATAATTTTCTCATCTTCTAGAGCACATTGTCTAGAATTCTCAGACCCATGTTATATAGTTCTATATATTCAATTTTTCGACCTAGTATAACAAAAAAACGTTTCAATGAATTCGGTGTTGTAACTACCCCTTATCTGTCGTAACCATCCCCTTGTAAGTTAGTTTAGTTTGAAAATTTTTTTGTCAGGAATTAAGTTGAGTATGGATTGTTCAAAGATACTGCAATGTGAAGGTCAGCAAAAAAGAAAAAAATTCTAGAAATGATGATAGCAAAATAGAAGACATCCAACAAAGTAATTGTGTCAAATTTTATTTTTTATATAATAATAATGAACTAAATTAAGTATCATTTTGATAGAAATGAGCAAATAAAGTTAAAATTTTCTATAAAACTAAATCAATCGGCCTCTTTTTAATTTTTATATGTAAAGAATAATTGAAAAGTTTTCTTTCAAAAGTTAAGAAAAGCAAAGCTTTTTTTTAACAAATTAAAATTCTATACCTAAAACATTTTCAGTTTATTCCAAAAAATTTTAATTTTCTCCTGTCAAATAGGTGTTAGTAATGAACCTCATTAGAAATGTAATTTATCTATATTAGATGTTCCCATTGTAATTTTAAAATTATAAATTTCCAAAAGTGGATGGATATATTGACTGTTATAAGGGACTTCTAAATTTTTTTGTTAGCGTTTCTTCTTAAAAATATATATATATTAATTTTATCTTTTATGTTGTAAATTTTGTAAATAAATCATATTTTTAACCTTTAATTATTTTTCTCATTTAAAATCTTCAACCAACATTATTTTTTAAAATTTTGTTTCCTATAAACAATGAAATTTGCAAAATAAAAGGAAATTGTGACTTTTGTTTAGAATCTTCCATTCTCCTCCTCACAGCCTGTTAATTTTTCCAATTTTTTTTTTTTTTTATTGTATATATTTAGATGAGTTTCGTTAAACGAAATAGGATGTATTAGTTGCCCCCATTTAAATAACTAAGAATAGTATTTACATTTCTTCCTTGGGAAAAAAAAATAATTTTTGTTTCTCATCAGTTACTGAAGCCTCTCCTGAAGCTCTCAAGTCAAAGAAAAATGAGCTTAGATTGTACTGTGACCTTCTCATGCAGCAAGTGCATGTGATCAAGACTGCTGCCACTCAAGAGCCTACTCCAGATGTGGAGGTATTTTTCTCTTGTTGCTAACCTCGCTTAACATTATTGCTTCAATTTTTGCAAGTTTGAGTTTTAAAGAATGATTTTTGGTCTGGGTTTTTGAAGGCATTTATTCAGGGTCAAAGAAAAAAAAAGTTAAATAATCAATCAAGATACATATATGTAAAATTTTATGAATTTTGATTAGAACTTTAAATGAAAGTTATAACTTTATGAATTAAATATTTTAAGTTGATCAGATTTTATGTAATCGGAAGGGAGGGTCAATAAGTCCTTAGGAAATCCAAGAGATGCTGATCATACTATGGGAAATGATTTATTTTTTGTAAGCATCATTATTCATTAGATATTTAACAAGTGGCTTTGTTTTCACCATCGGTTGAACAGCTTTTGTTTATTTAGAAAAATGGAAAAAGTGAGTTTCGAGAAGAACATCGTTCATAACATACTGTAGAAGCAAGTATTACTGAAATTATTGACAGAATTTATAACATAGTGATAAGTAACCAAAGAACAAATTTACTACTGTAAATTCGATTTTTGAAAATATCCTTGTTCACCAAGACAATGTACACATGCGCGGTTAAATGATTGAAATTGAGGAATAAAATTTTTAAAAAATAAAAGGAATAAAAACTAATAGACCATGCACCATGTTTGGCCCCCAATGACTTCTTTTTATTTCCAAACTTTAAAAACTGGCTCATCAGACGGCAATTCATGTCAGAGGAGGTCATTACCCAACTAAATGCCCATAATGAGTAACTCTCAAAATCATATTTTTTAGCTTAGGAAAATTGGAGGGACATCTGGTAATTTGTATCGAGCTGAAAGGGAATTATATTGAGAAAAAAAAATTACCCCAAAACAATTTGTTTTTCTAAGGACCTAATGACCCTTCCTCCCCCTAGTATAGAGTGGTCAAGTAGGAAAGTGGAATATATAAATAAAGGTTGTACTGTAAAATATGGTAAATTTCTACATTATGATATTATATTGATTTTTTGTGAATATAGGTTTACATTTTTTTTTTTTTTAATTTATTATAATTGTTAATTTTAAATTCAAAAAGATTTTTTTTTTTAGAAATTAACAGATGGTAGTAACTTACTAAGTGCGACATGTGATACATTTATTAAGACATTAGAAGACTGTATGAAGCTGTCCATCTCTACAATCTCCCTTCATGAAAAGGCACATATGAATGATAAGGAGTTGAATAATGTTAGTCTTTGTTATTATTACTTATTGCTTAAAGATATTAAATTAATCATTAAGCTTATACATTGAACTCATATTATCTTTTGTTTTAGATTAGTAAACCTACTATACCAGTTATGCGATCAAATTCCACTGAAAAGTAAGTTCATTAATTTATTTTGTTTTTGTCTTGTTTACAATTTATATAGACTTGAATTCAATTTTAAGGACATATTGTTAGTTAATCATCTAACTGTGAATATCCTGTACAATTTTTTTTTGTTTTGTCATTTTCTTATTCCATTAATCAGGTATTAATTTTATTTTCATTCAGATATTGATTTATTCAATAACAATTTTCTTACATCGTTGACGATTCAGGTACTAACCCATCATCAGGATGTCATGTATTCATTGTAATTCCTACTTATCAAATAAATTATTTTGTCATTACCTATAAATTTAATATTTTGTAGAGGTATCACATGAGAGCAGTTTGTAATATTACTATGAACTTCTACATTTTAAATTGAATCCTGCTTTTATTTTTTTTTAATGATAATCTGTGGCTTTATAAATTTTCTATAATGGTTCGCTAATGGGTATCTGGCATGATTTGTGTTTTAAATCCTGCCCAGATAAAATAAATTGATAAAATAATCCACATCTTCTCGATCGTTGTCATCTACTGATTTACTGCCTGGTGATGAAGCTAAAAAGTCTTTCTTTACCTACTGTATCTCATATGTTAGAAAATTATGTTTCTCTATTTTTTTTTTTCATTTTTCAAATCAATGCATTTTTAAAACAATTATCTATTTTTTTATTGTTCATAGCCATTTTTAAACAATAAATGGTTTTCAAACTCTACTTTAATTCTTATTTAAATTGTTCATGAGCAAGCAAACAAGAAATTTAGTTTAAATTTTCCCAACCCCAAAGTTATGGCTTTAGATATATATTTAAGTCTTGAATAGTTAATGCATATACTATAAATTAAAATAAACCTTTCTAATTGTAACAATGTATCTTTTTTTCTGTTCTAGGAAAGCTTAAGAAGTGAACTTTTAGTTTCCAGACACAGTATTATACAAATGCAATGCTTTTGTTCTCAATCTCTATTATTTTTTAATAATATTTACATGTATATAAATGTATGTATATGTGTGTATGTACATACTTATACATTAATGTTTATGAGTATTTTTATACAAATATTATGTTTTACAGTTAATTTATACAAAACAAAAAAAAACTAAAAAAAATCTGTTGAATTTTTATTATATTATTTCTTTGTTATCATTATTAAAATATAGTTACCAAATATTTCTTTTTTTGTAATTGAATTTAAGATCTAGTTATCGTGATACTAAGTATTAATGTATACAGAAGTGCTTATTTTATTTTAATTCTTAATTCAGTTAAGAATAATTTATTTATTTATTTATTAGCCAACAACTATTTAGGTATTTATCCATATACCTTTCTTTATTATTAAAAAAAGTTAGCACAATTTTATGATGCATTTATGTTATGTCCTGATATGTTTTCTTTGTAATATCTTAAATATATAAGCCTAATATTTGCTTACCTAGAACATTTTTCTTATAATATAACATTATAATTTCATTTTCATAAAACTATTTTATTTAAAAATAATAAAATTATTGTATGCTTACTTTAATTTTGTAACAATTCATTTGTTTTTGTTAAATAACTAACACTCTAATCTAGTAAATACTGCTTATTTATATTTTTTCTTACAATGGAGAAACCTTATTTGTTATTTTATTTTAATTTATTTATATCATTCATCAATTCCATAAGGTTCGATTTGATTCCTATTTATCAGCTTTATAGCTACTTAGAAATGCCTTTAAAATTGAACTAGAAAAAAACAATAAGAAATAAAGTACAAGTCGTGCAAGGTTCTTAATTAGGTGATAATACCTGCCAGTTAGCCTTGAAAATAAACTGTTGCATACTTTAGGTTACAAGATAAAGTGATGAATAGAGATCAACTAAAAACATGTTCACCTATAAGTGAACATTTATAGTTGGAAAAGTTTTTTCCTACTGTCATAATAGTTGAAGAGACTTAAATCTAAAATAGATTAAATTATGCTGACAGAGAACAATAGACTGAAAAATTTGCACAACCTGCTATAAAAAAAAGTTGAAATTTATCTTTTAGCTATTACCACTTGATTCTCTTATAGGTAAATTAGAGTATCTAGTGTGACCACTTATACAATTTTCCAAACCACTTTGGGTACCAAGTCCATTAAGAAAATTTTTTGCTTTGATATTTATTTATTTTTTTTTTTACACCAATAAAATTTCAAATGATCTATGATGTTCCTGAAAATATTTATCTTAATTATTTGAAAAACTAAAAAAAAAAAAAAAAAAAAAAAAAAAAAAGTAAATGGGTTTTCATAGGAACATATGCAGAATACTTTTAATAAGAAAAGTAAGGGTACACAAGTCCATGCCTTATCTTCACTAATGTGGGTAAAATTGTAATTATTTTTGCATTGAATTGATTTAAAGGGAAAAGAGGAAAGTATCATCAAAATTGGGATGTTTTTCATTTTAATTCCCAATAAAAGTAATAAAATTACTTGATCAGTCCACCCAGGAGATGATTACGGCATAGATCACTGGTCAAAAAAACAGTTTTTGGATCAGAGGCTGTGACATATTAATATCTTTTGAAAATCAACCAGATAATTTTTTTGAAAATTACCAAAATTTGACTCAATAAAAGTCTTCCTTACCCTAGTTCAGCATAATGGTGTTACAATTTTTCCTTAGAGTCTGTCACCAACAGGATATCCTCTGCATATTTTTTTTTTTTTTTCTCCTTTCTTAGTAATTTTTTAAGAAAGTGGCATTCGCTTGCTGCACACCTGGCAATCACTTGAGGCATCCATTTTGGGAATCACTGCCCTAGTAGTAGGTAAGAAAAGTAAAAATTGTTTCCAGAAAATTATTTTATAAAAGATAATGATCGTGTGGAAAATCTGGCATTTTATGAAACACCTAAGAATTTATATCTCCGTATCAACAATTTTTGTAGGAGTTGTGTTGAATTAATTAATAGGTATTTGTTAAATTCTGTGCATTTAGAAGTATTTTTAAAACATTTGTTTCCCTACAACATACTTTTTTTACTATTCAATTATGAATATATCAATTACCTTTACTACCTGTATTTGGTAATCTCCTTATATGACGATGCTGTTAATAAATTAAGATTTTATTTGATATACTAAATTTTACTGGAGTAGAATTTAGTGTAATCCACTTTATTTATTTTCTTAGTGCATACCTATTTTAATATAACATTGCATGAAATTCTTGTAAAATAAAATGAGTTTGAAAGTTGTACTCATAGTTTTGTTGTTTTTAATTCTCCCCTCATTATCGTTCTACTTTCTACAAAACAAGTAACCACATTTTATTAAGAAATTAATTTAATTAAATGCTATTAACTTTTTTTTAATTGAGTTTTTTCCTACCATTTTACAAGCTGAAGACATCAATACTAGGCTGACAGAGATTGATAGACTGAAAAGTCTCCAAGACCATCATTAAAAAGAGTTGCAAATTACATATGTGTTAGCTATTCCTCTTTCACAAAAGTATTATAAGGAAATGAGAGTATCTAGTGTGTCCACTGGTAGCACCCTCTATTTCATATAGAACCATTTTTATTTTATTTTATTATATAACTTTTAATTTTTTTTCCCTATCCTATATACAGTTTTCACAGCTGACATTCCAACCCATCCTAACACAAT
>NW_027105232.1:467920-483935 GCF_000696795.3 Halyomorpha halys
AAAAAAAAAAAAAAATTTTTTTTCTTTCTTAAAAAAATTGGTTACAAGCTAAAGCAAAAAAAAAAAAAATAATGAAAAAACATCTGAGCTAATCTCTTAAAATTATATATTGATGGAGAATTGAAACTTATTTTCAGATTACAAAAACTAAACTTCCTCTAATTTTTCTTCTGCATCTTAACAGTGTGAAATTATTGTGATTAAACAATACACCGTAGAATTAAATGAACATTTATATTTTGATTAAACAAACAACCTTATATTAATACTAAATTAAATTTGTAAAATATACAATTTTATTTTTAATTCAGTAGAATTCTGGCAAAATAAAACCCAATAAGAAACATATTTTTAACACTTTCAGTGGAATAAGTAGCAGTGCTATCTGGGTGAAAGGGTGGAACTAATGACAAAATTATTTTATAAACTAAGGACAGAACTAATTCTTCTCATGGTCACGGAAAAGTAACTTATAAAACAAGAGGGAAAAAATAAAAAAGTAAATAAATAAATAAAAAAAAAAAAATAAATAAAAAGTTTATGACAAGCATAGAACCCGTAAGGAATTACATTGTTCGATAGTACGTTGACCGGGAGGTTTGGCTGCCTCCTGTAATCCAGCTACTTGGAGGTCGGGAATTTTGGATGAGTTGAGGGCCCTCCAGCCCGAATCCCTTTACCAATTGTATCGCTAGCCCCGCAAGATCGACATCAGCAGAGTCATCTTGGGGTTATTGAGTCTAAGTCGATGACTTTGCATTCTAATTTCCCTGAACGGTGGTGTGGCGTGTGATCTGGCCGACTGCTAGATCACAGGAATGTTGTATTACTTCTCAGATGAGAGTAATCCTTCCTACTTATACAATGATTACTAAAGGTAATATGTTGGTAATCGTTGTTCAAATGGTATATAGAGGTTTTCGGTACCTGGATTATAATCGCTCAGACAAATTTCTTTTATCTACTATGTATTTAAATAAATGCCTGATGACATTTTACAGTCCTTACCAGAACTGTAGCAAGATCCTTATGCGCCCTCCATGAGTTTGAAAAATAACGGGGTCTGAATAATGTTTTAGAATCTCTGTAAAATAGCTTATTTCTTTCATATAAAACGCTTTTATCATCAAATAAAAGCTTTTTGATATGTAATCAATAATTTGAAAATTAAAATAATTTCATGGTTAATTTTGCACCCTTGGGGGAGAGGAGCCATCTCGCTAGGGTCCCGGTCCTAATGACTATTTTCTACCATAGTCAAGTCCAAAATTTCTCAATTATATGATTATATATTGATTATTGTTGTGAAAGAGGTACAAATTTGCCAGATATAGTGTAGAGGATTTCGGTGCGTGGAATAAACAGGGGAAAGTGTCCTAACTGAAAATATAAATTAAGTATCTCAAAACAAGCAAAAAACTCTCAATGAAGGTGTGTCCGTTAATGCTTAGTTTAGGAAATATTCACGTCTAAAGATTTCCATTGTCATGAATTATTTAGGTTATAATAAATAAATTAATATGCGTTCCAACTACAATATTAAACAAATGTAATCATTAGCATTCATATTAAATCTTGTTCAAAGTGATTCAGCATTAAGACTGTTGAACGGGGATGTGGACACAATTAAAATGTTTTTAATGTTTTATTTGTTACGGTTATATAATATGAAACGTTCTGTTTCTTTCGTAAAAACTAAGTGAAAAGGTCAGCAGCTTATTTCCTTACTGAAAGCTCTAGAGTAAACAGTCAACAAAGACACTCGATATATTTCTTCTACAGCAGCTGTGGTCCCTTAGTACATATGTTATTGTTTCAATTATCCTTCTTCTAAAGAAGAATAATTGATTAATCTATTAAATTTCATTAATAAAGTTGTTAGAAAACAATCCGTTTATTTATTATGACCTAAATAATTTATGACAATAGAAACATTTTGACTTAAATATCTCTTTAGGAAGCGTTAAAGGGGATTTTTTAAAAATTCGTTTCATATGGAATTTTTATCTTGTTATGAAATCCTTAATTAATATTTTTGGTTAGGATACATATCCTGAAATTCCTTGTATATAATCGCTCAGATAATTACAATTTGATTAAATTATTCCCTGAAGACCAACTCAATACTAATAATTAGATAGTCAAGTCAGTGCGGTCAGCAAAGAACAACATAAATAAACAAAACCATATTTATTTATTTTATATCGACGTTTCATAATAACAATTATGACATCAGAATGTTTATTTATGTTGTTCTTTGCTGACCGCACTCCCCAACAAACTTCTCCAATCATTAATCTACACCTCAATAAAAAGCTTTGTTCTTATTATAAGAATAGCTTTACACTGATCCCTTACTCCTGTGCAGAGCTCTAGTTTTGGGGTTTATTTTTTTTAAAAAAGATTGTTAATTTTTATAATACTATAAGCCATGTTTTTGAATCTTAAAAATTTAAAATCTAAGATGTTTTTCAACTGATCTACACTAATATAGGAAGCTAAAGAGGTTGTTTGTTTGAACCTGATAATTTCAGGAAGCACTAGTTTGATTTGGTAAATTATTTTTCCCTAAGATAGTGTTGATTGAGGAAGGCTTTATAACAGCACTCTACAACTCATATCCAACCCAAAGTCTGAAGAGGCCCAGGAAGGTCCAGCAGCACATATTTTATGAGGAACTATCTTTAAAACTGCTTTATTATGTTTTAATACACTATTAAAGGGCCTCAGAATGTTCTTTTAAGGGATATTATTTTCAAATATTTTCCTGGGGGAGGCCATTGTCCCAAGCAGGAGTGTGGGGGATGGTTAAAATTCTGACTTATTAGTTATTACAATTAGTATTTGCTCGAAAAAAAAATTATTTTTTATTAAATTAATACATTTTTTACACTTTTTGCAAATAAAATAAAAGGGTAAGATAAAAAATAAGGTCTAAATATAAGAAACTTTATTGCAGTTTGGAGAAATTTATTGTTGTTTTTACCCAGTCCTTTCAAAACATTTCCAGAAAATAAGGCAGAACAACATTTTATAGGTTATTTTGTATTTTGAAGTCCTAATAACACGTCATTACAGTTATTTGCTCATGTTGCTTTTATTGAAAACAGTGTTCTTATGAAATACGCATCTATAATCCAAATTTAACCAGATTGAAATCACAGGACATACAGCATTTTTATATAAAAGGTGTTTTTACAACTTTTTTTTCTCATAATGTTTTCAGATAATAGAGATTAAAATTAAAAAGTCCACCAAATCTTAGGTTTTTCATATGTCAAATTGAAATAAAAACGGAAAATGTAAATTTTCTAATCCCAAAGAATAACTAATCACTTATTTATTTTGTAAAATGTGTATAAAATTGGTATGTAATACAAAATAATATCCAGGAATTTATCTTATTTTAAAGAACTTGTACTTTTACGAAGATGGAAATCAAAACTTCTTTAGAAGAATTGTATAGAAAATAAAAAGTATATTTTCAATAATTAATAAAATAACAATATATTCATTTCATTTTATATTAATGTAATCCTAATAATTTGATATTTCAAATTATATTTTTCCATCTCTTATCAGAACATCTCAATTTAAAAATCTAAATACTTCTGCGAAAGATCTTCTAAAACCTTTGTTAATTAATATAAACTACATTTTTTTTTTAAAGCAATGTTTTACAGTACACCTCTATCTGCAAGGTAAATTTTTCTAATACAATATTTTATTAGATTACTATTCTGGTTATTTCTTTATTCGGTTACACCCATAAAAAAAATGTATTTCATCACTATTGTAAAAAAACATTTTTCTTAATTAAAATGGAACCAAACTACCAATCCTAAGAGTGCCAAAGTGTAGTTTATAATAATAATGGAATGTACTTATGTAATTGGAATAGGTTTTGGAATGTACTTTCACCGACGTATCAAAATTATTAATATTTCAAATGATATAACTAGATAGTTCCCAAACTATATTTAATTAACTAATTTTAAATGTGATACTTCACAGAATTATAAATATTTGAAGATGGTCAGGGTTGCGGTAAAAAAAAGAGCAAATAGTTTAAAACTATTTTAATGTCTGAAGTTTCGCCCCACTTTGCAGGGCTTCATTAGGGGCTGTTCAAAGTGAAAGGTTGAACAGACAGAATTATGTTTGGATTAATTGAAGGAATAGAAGTAAAATATATATTTTATTTATAAAAATATCAGGTCAGCTGAAAATAAAAGATAAAAAAATCAAATAAACAGAGAGTAATAAGTAAATTTAACAAGAACCATATCTCTCTAAAATAAGTAACACAATAAAACAATAGGTTATTTTATCTTAGTAATATCACAATAACAACAGTCTTCTTATGAAAATCATACCATAATGTTCATAAATTGATATTACAGCTAAATAAAAAAAAATTAATCAAACAAAAAATGATAGAAAGCAAATTATAGAATATAATTTTCTACTATTAATACTAATAAAAATTGCTAACATCAACCAAAATAAGGAAGGACTAGAAGTCAATAGTTCAAGCAACCTATATCAGAAATATTGTTATATAAATCAAAGTGCTAAATCTTAAAATATAAATTTTGTATTATGACTCTACGATAACTACATTCTCATTTTTAAACATAAGTTAAGAGAATTTTAAATTAAATTTAGAATATATCGAACCCATATTCACCAGCATTTTTTTTTTTTACAACAGACCCAAATATTATCTTCTTTCTATGTTCAAGTAGCATTTTGAACGAAAGAATTCTTAATTTAAAATGTTTTAAGAGTTGTGGTATTAAAAAATAAATACTCTGAAATTAAAGTTAGCTGTTCCATAAAATAAATCCAGTTTACATGTATCAAATAAATAAATAGCAAGTTAAAACTTATTCTAACACCATTCTTATCCATAAGAATTTATACTACTGGTCCTCCCCAGCAAATATTAGTGAACAGTGGTACAGAACACATAATTATATTATTAACTAATTGACTAATGTTTTAGACATGAGAAGGCACATCAATAAAATTGTTTTTCGACCATCATCATTTAAACATAAGAAACATCTTAAGGCACATTGTTTAAAAATAGTAGGTTCATATCTTATATACCTATACTCAGTTAATCTTTCATTCAGAAATCATTTCTTTCATATAGATAATTTCCAGTCGCAATCACAATTTTTCACTCTTGTGATTGATTATCTATATACATCAAAATCCACATTATGAAGTTAGTACTAAAAAAATGTTTGAATGACTTATTCCATAATGACTAAATTACAAGAGAATACTTAAAGCTGACATAACTGAAAACCCAATGAACATTCCTATGATTTGGAAAAAACTAGCACATCTGGGAAGGTCACGTGCTTTCTCACGAGGTATTATTTCACATAGTGCTATATATAATAATGTTCCACCTGCAATGGCCTAGAAATCAAAAATAGGATTAGACATATCAATCAAAAAATTATCTAATAAAAATTAAGATGTTAGTTATCTTCCACACAAAATTGTTTCAACTATTAGCTCAAGATGAATCTCTATAACTTTAATTTCTAAATAATATTAATAATTACCAGTAACCTTGAGGAAATTTTGTTTATTTGAAAAATAAAAGGATAACTTGAAAATAATGTCATAGGAATTTTTTTCCTTAAATTCAAAGAAATTAACTATTTCTCTCTTCGTTTTGACCAATTCAGTTTAAAAATGATTAAAGCCATTACAACTATGCGACAAATATTTTATCTATTAGTCAATTTTATATCCTTATTTTGTTAAATTAAAGGCACTAAAGTAGGCGATAATTAGTATTTTGTAATCAACTAATTTTTTGCATTATGTTAAATAGGCAGTTGATATTTATTATTATATTGTAAATGTTCTTACTCTTTACTATATTCGTAAGTTTTTATAAGCTTGCTAAAAAAAAAAAAAAACAGTACATGTTTCTATTTACTGTGTTGTACATAGTATGAATTGTATAATAGTCTACAAAAATTGAAATGTCTAATTATGGAAATAGACATTCATCTTTTATCTGTTCCTAAATTATTTTTTACTTTCTCAAAATTTAAGTTATCAATAGCATACAGTACTTACAAACAAACATAAGTAAGAATTACAAACCTGTATGTATGGGATGATTGCTTTAGCCAATGAGGATCCATCAATTTCGAAGATCAGTCCCAAAATAATACCAATATCAGAACCCAACACAAAAACTGAAAGCGGGACAATCAAAGAGTACCAATGACGTCCACCCGAAATCAATTCAGTACCCAGGCAAAAGGCAACAAGGAGCTTATGAGAACAAACAGCACCTAACAATAATAACACCTGCAAAATAAAAGTATTATTATAATAAAATATTAAGAGAACAGTAACTTGTCTGAATGTCAATAATAATAATTCCCCATGCACCATTTCATCACCGATCTCCTGCCAGGATTTTGCTCAAGTACAATATTATTCAGCTATCCGAAATTAAAAAAAGTTAATATGGCCCTCTATGCCTATGATGCTCTTCATCTTACCGAATTGACACAATCACTAATAGACTTAAAGAACCTTTAAAAAAACACATCAAAATACCTTAAAAATGGGTATTATATCTGAATATTGCTTACATTAGTGTAAAAACCACTATTACAAGCACTGAATTAGATTTATTACAAAAGAACAGCTTGAAAGGATAAATTTTAAATATGAGAAATACTTCTCATTGCACAAGGAGCATTGATGTCTGAACAATGAATATCAGAAATTAGTCAGGATGTGATACCTTGAATGTATGTAAAAAGATAAATAAACACACCTACTTTTAAATAAACATAAAAATCATACCCCATTTGCTGAATCTTGAACACCGATGACCAATCCTTCCAGTAAGGCATGTGTTGTAAATGCAATAAGTAAACCAAAATTCATGCAAGACCATGCTTTTGTTTTTGTTTCCTGATTTTCCTAAAAATAGATGAATCATTTAAAAAATCTGATGAAATGAATAATGCTTAGGCATTAAAGAACAACAATATATTTCAGGCAAGTTGAAATAAAAAAAAATCATTATCATAAAATATGCTGTTGTTTCTAATTAGAACCATTTTAGAATAGTGTATAGGCTCATTTCTCAGTTGTTACATTAAATTATCTCTAAACAATATTTAAAACAATTACAGCTCTTACACCTATATTGGAAAACGTCAATAAAGTCAAAAGAACGAGTCAGAATTAAAAGTTAACAAAATATTTAAAAATAATAAAACTGATTCTAAAAAATCATTTATATAATTTAAATATCAATAATAACATTGCTCAAAAATGTATTTTTAAGTAAGCTGTAATTTAATGTTTTTATTTAATGGAATGCTAGTCTAAATAAAGAATAAATCGATATGAAACAATATTTAATTGTTAAAATATTAGTAGTTTAATTTGATACTAAGCAAAAAAAGTTCTAATGATGATAAAATATATTTCAAAAATTTTAATTTTTGGTGTTAGAATTGCACTGAAGTACAATATAAAATAAATAAATCCAAGAAACTTTCTGTTAAAGAAAATTTATCCAAATCATCATCTAATAGCCTCCAGAGGACTAAATTTTATTTAAAAAAAGTTTAAGGTCAATTCAAATTTAAATAGAATGATTTCTTTTCCTCCTTATTATTTTATTAAGCAATGCAATACATCATTAGAAAGGGTTTCATACTGGAAAAGAAATTTAATTCTGAGGAGTTAAAAACCATATTAAATGTTAAATACTTGACTAAACTGATTGTTTACACATAAGCAGAGATGTGGAACCTGCAAAATTAAATATAAAAATGTAGGTGGAAAATGGTGTTTAGATAGCAATCAATGGCTTACTTCACAGCAGTGCCAAGTACGATTCCACTAGCTTTACAAAAAATACAGTTAAAGATTCACTCTTTCAGTAAAATTACAACTTTTCATTTAATTTCCCTAAAAGAGAGAATTTTTAATTATATATATTTTTTTAATTAGTAGGAAAGTACTTGGCACCATTGTGAAGTATTTTGGTATTGGTATCTAGGGAGGCAATAAATCTGGCAAGTGGGCCTAGTGGTCCTTTTCGCCAACCCATGGCAGCTACTTTGAGGTTTCTACCACGCAATATCCAAAGTGGGAGTGTCCAGATTCATTTAATGGAACCACCGAGAAATAAATATTAATTGCTCCATGTGGGAATCGAACCCACAATGTTCCAAATCGGGCACTCTGGAACATATGCCCAAATCCACATGGCTATCACATCCTTACTGTGAAGTAAGCCATCAATATTAAAATAAATATAGATAATATGTTTATCATACAGCATACTGATCTGCGGTAGATTAAGTTAGAGTAAAAATAATACCTCAAGCAATTTGCAAATGAAGTATTACATAAGATGTTTGGACCAAGAAAGATGAGTAAACTGGAGAATAAATAACCATTTGTGAATATGTACAAAACAACTTAGTTTTGTGAGATAAACTAATCAATTTTTTTTTTTAATATAAATTATTACAAAGTTAAAGTACCACAATTTTGACAAACATTTCAATTATTTTTTTCAAGAATGATAATGTTAAACTTTAGAAAAAAGATGAAAAATGAAAAGGATATGATCTATTTCCTCAAATACTCAAAATTATCATTTATTAACAATTAACAGTTCATGAGCTAATAAGGAAGAAATTCTTCATATTGGCTCTTCTTATTTATTTTTTATACAAATCATAAATTTTAATATTTCAGAAAATAGAAGTTTTTAATTTGTCACCTTTCTTTTACATTTTTTTTTTTTTTAATATAATGTAAAAACGTAAATTTTACATTAGCACATAAAAAAAAAGTTAATTGAAACTGTGATATTAAAAAAATAAAACAAAAACTTATTAAACAATGTTACAAAACAACTAAGGTGTTCCATTTTATTTTTTATTTTTTTACACCTGAATGTACATGAACAAACCTCGTTGAATCTGTGCAAATAGTATTCTTTGATATTAATGATTGCATAATTAATAACGTACTAATTTTCTGTACTAAAGAAAATTGTAATTCTTAATATAAAATTTGTCAAACATAAAAGGTGGAGTAGGATGATTGCTAACGATCCTAATTTATGATATCATAGTTCAGTATTACTAAATTTGACCTACTTTAGCTATAGAATAAAACTTGGTGATGAATGAAGTTCTCTAAAAATGTTTAACATTAAATATGTTTTCTAACTCGGAATTAATTAGATAAGTATGTACACCCCAGGGCTAATACAGAAAAAGTAAATAATCGCTGAAGATAGAATTAAAAGATAGAATCATTATAGAAGATGCCAGTGACATGCATTAAGGGCACGATTCTGTACCAACATTGATATTCATTTCAAAGGTTGGGTCATACCTGACCATTACCACTATTTATTGATATTGCCCTACTATTAATAAAACTATTATTATTATTATCCTAAGTACCTTTCCCTGAAACTTTACAAAACCAATTGAATAAGGACACAAATACCCCTTCATTATAAAAACTTATGAATCTTCTCTAAAGATGGGTACAAGCTCATAAGTATTACTCCAACATTACATATGAGATATTTACTAACTTGTACACAATGAGAAAATAGCCTAACATTCTTCTCACTTATAACTTGATGCCTAGAAGTGATTCATATTTATGAGGATACATAACTACTGATCTCAATTGAAAAGGATCCTTTGAGGATTTATCAGTCTCTTGAATGTGTGTAGACAGCATTGATCAAATTATAAAATAATAACAATAATCGAATAGGCTACAACCATACTATCAGTCATGATAGAGGAACACTTATGAACCATTATTTGAAAACATTTTAAATTCCGTGAAAAACTAATCTACAAAAGACAACTCTCTCCAAAGATCAATTTGGAAAGAGTGGTAATCTGAAATAATAAAAACTAAAAGTGTCATACACTCACAGGAATAGTAGAGAAAAAGGATTAAACATATAACATACCACAACATTATCTTGAGATGAAATTTGTGATTCATTACAATTAGATGTAGAACCATAAACTCTAGTAGACTCCTGAGGTAATAATGGGTCTATAAATAAAAAATATAAACAATTATTCAATTAATGATGGAAGTACTGATTATATTTTTATGACAAGTACTAATATACCTTGTTCTTCTGAAGAGGCCTCGTTTTTAGGAAGAAATGGTGACAGTAAAACATCTACTGAATAGATTAAAAAAAAACCAGCACATAAAAGTAATTCTCCCCACTGGTGAACATCTTTCCTTACATCAGGAAGAATATGAACTACAGAAGTAGACAATAACACTCCAGCTCCAAAACATAGAGTAGATGATAATAGAATTGACTTCTTATAAGTAGAACCTAGTCCTAAAATAGCAGGGACAAGGCCACAGACATAACTACCAATAGTAACAACTACAACAGCAAGAACTTTTGCGTAAATAGAATTCATGTTTAAAAGTGATTATAACCAAGAAAACTAGGACACTCTCAGCCTCTCTTGTTAATCTCTAGATATTTATCTCTTATCAGACAAAGCACACATCCCCATTGGGATGAATTACTTTGTTCAAACTTTTATCGGTAGTAAACAAATCGTTCATGACAAAGTGTTCAAAGAGACTGGCGTTAGAAGTAAACTATAAACATGCAATACATCCATATTAGTTAGTGAATACTTTAAACTTTAATTTGATAAATATAATTAGCCTAGGCTTAAGCGTATCGAATTCTCCTTGTTCTATATTTCTTTTTGTTTTCGTATAAATATTTCTGGTAGTTCAATAACGATAATTGTGTTATAAGAGTTAATAGATAAAAATATGGAGATTTTATCAGAGATTCACATATTATTACGAAAAGAAATATCTTGGAAGTAAGGTAATAAAGAAATTCTATTGCGTACCAACTTGGAGGAAAGAATACAACCAGTATTAGAAATTAGAAAATCAACCTTTCCCAAACTTCCTTAAAAAGATTATTTAGTTTATTCTCAGTGCAGTGATTTTAATTTTCAGTTGATTGAATTGAAAACCGATATTAATAAATGAAGTTATTAATAAAGGATGAAAATAAGAGAAAAATGTACTAGAAGTAATGGGAAAAAGAAGATAGTTTTGTTAGTAGTCGGTTGAAAGTAACCGACTTTCAAAAACGGAATTTGAGAGTGAGAAGAGAGTTCGTGTCATGCAGAATTGTTTTGGCTGACGGAAGATAAAGTGATAAACAGGATTCCATTGATGCTAAGAATTTGGCTGAAGGAAACTTCAATTCATGAAGAAAATACCCTTAATTAAAAATAAAATATTTAAAAATTTGCAGACGGTGGTTTCGGCTCTCTTCAGACCAATACAAACATGTTGAAATTGGAATGGTGAAATGGTGTGTTAATTTTGCTATTTAAATTAGTTTTAGTATGTATATCCAATTGTCCCTTAACCGTTGCCAAACGAAAAAAGGATGGGATATGAACTATTGTTACAGTTGAAATATTGATATTTTTTTTTCAATATTATATGTTTCTTATATTTATAATAAATATAATTTAAAATTAATTAATTTATAATAAATACTTCTATCCAAATTTATTTTTTATTTGTTCATTAGCGATGGTCCGTTACGGAAAAAATGGTTTGAGAACCGGTTCAAGCATTGGAACGGCTCAGAACAAAACGAAAATACAGGAGATACGATCGGAAAGTGAACGTGTTTGACTTTCTTTCTATTGAATTTTCGTTTCAATCTGAGATTTCTTTCTAACGTCCATTCACTCCAAGATTGTCTTTCTTATATTACCTTTAAAACATTCACTTATAAGGAGTATTAGTCGATGTACAACAACTTAACAATTTCTCTAGATCATAACACTAAAACTAATAAGAGGAAATGAGTAAATTAATTTATAAAATAACGTCGATTGAACCTATGATAAAACTCTTAGTCTTCAGTTTTGGTACTGAAACAGTAGCTCATTTAAATATTGGATTAGTCTACTACATCAGTTTCAACGAATTTTTACCTATAAAAAATATTAATACTGGCGTTGAAATTCGTTTGAAATGGATTGGTAATTCTTGTTTGGCTTTCCTTAAATTTCGAGATTATTTCGAAAAAAAGGAAGTGTCAGTTCCATATAGATTATCAGTGCTTACGTTTTATATTTTTCACTGTTGTTTATATATTTTACTTACTTGAAAAGATATTAAAAAGATTGTACGAATTACATTTTAAATTAAAACAACTTAATATTTAGGACTTTTAATTTGTGGTTAATTATGTATTTATTTACGGTATATTACCTTGCAAAAATACTCGAAAAGAAATATATTTATCCAAGTTGTGAAATTCAAACATTCTTGTTATATGAAAACCTCCCTCTTTGCCTCCCAATGAGACATTGGATGGAATAGAGAAAAATGGTCAATAATCAATTATAAATCACGAAATTTTGGCTTAAATTTATCCCAAATTTAATCATTTTGTATTGTCTAGAAAACAACCATATATATAAAATATAATTTCACTTAAAAAAAAGGGGCTGATCAAGGTGACAACATGTAGCATAAAAAAATACTACTAAAAAATATTACTGAATCAGACATCTCCATCCTAGATTGAGTACTACAATTTATAAAACGCTCTCTGATCCCTCAATTTTGTTTTTCGATACAATCTAAAAGTCAATTATTTTATATATGATAATTGACCGTATAATTTCAAATATGAAGAAGATGGTCAGGGTTCCGGTCAAAAAGAACAAAAATAGTTTTCAACCATCATTGGCTATTATTTTCGTGAAAAATATGACATACATTTAAAAGAAAGGTAATTTAAATAACTTAACAAAACTGGTAATAAATTCTTAAGATGATTCATTATGATGTCTCAGAGATTGAAAAAAAAAAATAAAAAAGTAAGATTCAATATAGTTCACATTATTATTTTGATCGTTCCTTATTGAACAATAACCAATTCCGGTTCAAACAAATAATCAAGTTCGATAAAATAAAAGTACTATCGACTAGAAAATAAGTTAAATGAAAAAAGTCTTTTTTCATTTAATTGATCAACCGATCAATTAAATGAAAAAAGTCTTTTAATTATAAATTATTAAATTGATAATATCACATTATGTAGGACAACTAATCAAGTGGTATTTGAACCAAGTATGTCTGAAGGCACTTTTTGTGTACTATAGTGCTAATCCTTGTGGACTTCCGATTTTAATCCTTTGTTGTTTATCTTGCGTTCAATGGCTACATAAGAGAATTTACTGAGGTATATTTAGATCAGTTTTTAAAATAGTGGTTTTAAATCGAAATTTTTAAACGATGGCTACTTTCTTTTATTAATAAATATTGTATTGTTAATGTTTAATTTTTTTTAAAAATTATTGCTTCAAAAAACTATTGTATTGTCTTTATGTAATTACAAAAAACTGGATATAAGTTGTTATATTGTATGGTATTAATAAAGATTTATTATTGTTTTAGGATTGAATGTCAAACATATTTGCCTCTTGTGGTATCCTAAGCACTCTTGGATTATTTGATTTGAAATTAATTAAATGAGATTGAGAGGATGACTTATTGTTTTTGAAATTAATAGGTTCATTTAAGTCAATAATCTTTATTTTTTAAATAAATTGTACTATATGCCAGTGTCAAATATGGATTTGTATAATGCAATGTTTCCTTCTCATTTAATTCATATACCACCTCAACCAGTCCATAATGAAGGCAGAACTTATGCCACTCATCCAACAGCCTTTGAGGTTTTTCGAGTGGTTTCTAGAAATAATGAAATGAGATATGATCATAGAAAAAATTTTATTTTGCATTCTAATAGTGCAGTAAACTTAACCCATGGTTCTAATAAAAGGATGTCTTCTCAGTATTATGCTAAAACATTTTATAATACTTCTAAACAGGAATACTGGAAAACCAAAAATACTGGCGAGAACAAGAGGTAGGTATTGATTTAATTTAATCTATTCTATATTTCTAGTTTAGATTTATATATATATATATATATATATACACACACACACATACATTGGAAAATTGAAGGATTAATATTTAATTATCAAATTTCCTTCCTTATACTTTATATATAGGTACTTCTATTCTGTTTAATTATTTGCTCTTTGATTAACTGTCAAACAAATCATGACTCCTAAATTAATTTTTAACTGCTAAACATATCATATTAAAATTCTGCTTAGGGTTTACCAATTTTTGGACAACAAATGTTTTTATTTTATAAAATCTTGTGTTACTATATATATTATGTTATGATCTATCACATATAGTTTATGGAAGTTAATACTCATTTGTAATTATTTAGTTAAAAATAAAATTAGAATTGTCACAGTAATCCAATGTCCTTAACTAAGAAATTTATTAGTATTTACTTATATTTTTAAATATTTTCAGCATTATTGGTGTAATAATTTAAGATATAGCTGGTTCCAAAAATGGGATCATTTGATAAATTAGTTAAATGCAACAATAATTAGATACAAAGATACCCTGAGGTTAGAAAATTGATCTATTGTAAATGGAATTATTCGATTTGTCTAATGAGTTGTGTCTTTGAAATAAATCAAAGGATGCTTGATACATTTATAAGTTAGGTGTTATAAGAATAATGATCTTATTATAATTTAAAGAATTTATAGAAGAAGACAAAGGTCGACTAATTTTTTTAAGACTTATTAAATCCCTGGTTAAGGTAGGCAATTGGTAAGGAGAGAGGAATTACATATTGTGATTACAAGCCAGCACTATCTTTGATGTTTATAAATATCAAATTATTATATTCATGACTATGCATAATAAATTTTTGTACCACATTAGTTGTGTAGTTGTTAGTTAATGACTATTTTTCATTTTAGATTGGAACATGGAAGTTCTGCTCCTTGTTTAATTTCAGCTGTTAGTAATGAATCACTTGACAGTGGAATATCTCGATCTCCTACTCCCAGCAAACAACAATCTGTTAATTCAAGTATTTCATACGATCAAATGAAGCCTTATCATGTTCTGCCATCATTAGAAAAGAAGTATGTGTATCAGCATGTAGTTTGATGTTTGTCTTCAACTAATTTATATTTTGAAATTGAGTTATAATGTCTTATTTTTATTATTTGTTTGAGTTTAACGTCCTAGAATAACTAAATTTATACTTATTTTATCATATTAGTCAAAAATCTATTTTTGTTGAAAATTGAAATTTATTCTTTGGGAATAAAATAAAGCCAAATAAAAGTCAATTTTCACTTGCAAGAATTTAAGTTCATAACAGAGAGCGCTACAGTACTTCCACAAAGCACCTGTCCACCTCATCAACTTTATAATAGTTTGACTTTACTATACCTTTAAAAAGTTAGCAATATCATTAATACCTTACACATGTACTAACCAACTATTGATTACATATTCATCAATGAGTCATATTTTAGCTTAAAAGATTTCTTCCACCTCTTTTTTTCTTTTTAAATTTTGTTTTTAAGTTTTGTTAATTTGATTTTATATCCTCATTTACGGTGGCTTGAGAAACTTAAAGGTCCTATGTCATTTATAGAGACTCGGTCAACTCTCAATGTTCAATACTTTCTACGATACTCAGAAGACCATTAAATCAAATGATTCTATCCCATTGGCATTAGAGTAGCATATATTCTCCAATATATAAATTGGATAACATATTTATAGTCCAATAATTCCATTGGTATAGGATACAAGCATGTCTTTTACTTTTCTATAGATTCATGAGGAGTGGGGATTTTTGGAAAATTTAGGATTCAGTTTTGAGTGAGGTACTCACAGTAGTTTAAAATAGTCTGCCTATATATAGGGAATATTCTCAGAATCACAATCAAACATTTAATAGCACTTGTAGTATATTTTGCATCTCTCTCTCTCTCTCTCTCTCTCTCTCTCTCTCTATATATATATATATATA
>NW_027105232.1:484030-493349 GCF_000696795.3 Halyomorpha halys
TAAGAATTTTTTACTCCCAGAACCCTAGAGGGTTCCTATGTGTATTTTACCTGAAAATTTAAATGAGATTGGTTGAACAGTTTAGGAATCTATATCAGACAAACATACATACATTTATCTTTATACTTATTTATAGGTAGTAAAATAATTTTTTGTTTTGTAAAACTTAATTAATTTTGGCTTTATTGATTGAGTGATTAAATACTGGAATCCCTTAGATGGAACATAGAGCTGCCACAAAGTTCCATAATTTTTCTAGGCCTTTTGAAAGTTCTTTACTCCCAGACCACATCTGACCTCACTTTTTTTTTCCAGGGATTGCCTCCAGATCTCTCTCAGTTGTTCCCCTCCGCTAGCCCTGGGGTTACCAATCAAGACTCTTTCAAGTTTTATCAGTGTGATCTTTTCTGTGGGTGTTCCCTATCTATTTCCATTTTCGAAGCTTTATTACCTTGTCAAATACTTCTTACTTGGTTAATTTCCAAAGATCAACATTGGAAATAGTTCCGGCCACTATACCCTTATTATATTTCTGAGACATATATTTTGAAAGGTTTGTAGTTTTTAGTCAGTTTTGATTAGTACTTTCCAGGTGTTGAATTTATACAAAAGCACATATTTTATCTTGAGGTTGAAGAGTCGAATCTTGACCCGCTACGGATCTCTTGCAATGCCCACACTGACCAGACTTGTGAGAAATGTTTGAGAAATGTATGAGAAACGTTCCTGTTGAATGCGGGAGTGGTAGACACAAATAAAATGTTTTTACTGTTCTCACTGTTTTATTAGTTACGGTTAAATTACAATACGTTCTTACTGTAGTGAGAACAAACAACACAACACATACAACAAAAGCTTGGCAACTACCGACTGACAACCTGGCCGTTAGAGCAAGTACAATCGGTATATTTCCAGTTTGGCCTAGAGCAACATGTATACTGTAAAAAATGAATTTTTACATCTCACTTTAACAGTTTCAAGGTAGCAGAATATTTCGACCCTTTCTAATTTCTGTTTTATTTTCTGTATATTTTCCATACTCATGACATTGACATGCATTCTTTTGTTTTAGAAGCATTAATTCCGAGACCAGTGCTTTTAGTTTTCCTTTGCAGGTTATGTAGCTTCTACTGCATGTCTCTGAAACTTTAGACATGATAGCCGTATGTCAAGATTTTCAAGCCTGTCTGCAGTCCTCCATTTCATTCCTCTTTCTATTCTGAGTGCTTTTCTTAATATATTAATGTCAAGCACCATTAAGAACAATGTAGGAGAGAAGATACATGTGCATGGTGTTGATATTCTAAGGTTCTGAGAGTCTACCACTGCAGATTACTTACAGGAGGAGTTCTTGAAGATTTTCCTAACTATGTTTACTATTTTCTAATTTTGACTATATTAGATAAATTAATTAATGAATTCCACCTAATCGACAAAATTGTATTAACAAGAAAAGAAACCTAATATAAATTATAACATATTACTAATTCAGTATTTCATTATTAGCATTCATTGTTAACTTAACTCTTCAAAGAATTTATTAATTTTATGAGAAGAACTTGATACACCAAAATCTAGGCATAAAATACAATGAGTTTATGTAATTAGGATAAACATTGTTCATACTTCATTTATACTGTCTATTCTACTCCCACTCCTTGATGGTGATGTCCTCTTGATAACTTGTAAATTTTCATTTATTGTTTTCATTTATCATTGTTTTAAAGAAATTGTTATTAATATTCAACTTCCTTCTGACATACAACTTACAGTTAGTCAAGGTACAATTGGATTCAATAGTTTTTATTTTAAACATTCTAATATTCTTAAATTGTTAAATATGTAGTATACCTCATCATCCTTAAAACTTAAAAAAGAAACTAGTCCTATTTTTATCACATTAAGGTCCTTAATAGTTGTATTTTCATTTTATTTATAATTATTTTAGAATGTTATATTTATTATACATTTTAAAAATATAGTCCCCAGGAAAGGCCAAAAGGTATCCACAGAGCTCCTAAAGTGTACTCAAAAATAAATTCTCAGTTGAAGTACACTGAAGCGGATAACAATCGGTATGGATTTGTAATACAAGTTTTCTAAGTTTTTCTTATTATCTTAGTTATTGATTTTAAAATTTTCAGTCCACTAAATATGGTTCAGAATGGCCATAGTATTATGTTTTCCAACAACAGACATCCACTTCAGAGAAGGGAAGTGCAGTCACAGGCCAAGAGAAGAACTACTTACAATCGTAATGTGGGGCCATTTTTTAAGAATCGGAGAATGTATAACTTTATATTTCACTATCCTTCTCCATACCCTCCAAGGTAAAAAAATTTTTTACTTAAGTAATTTTATTTTATTTCTGTTTTAGCATTAATAATTAATATTTCAGTCATTAAGTACTGTTGGATTGAATGGATTTTAAAGTACTGTGGACTCTAATATCCAGATTAATGTTGGTGAGGGCAATCTGATAATAGCTATAGTGTACAGCTCTAAAGCAGAAAGTATTGTGTGTTTGCATTTTTTGTTTACTTATTATTTGGTTCAACATAGGTTCATAAATGTCCATTATTAATATATTGATTTAATACTTTCAATTAATTAACCATTTCAAATTATCAAAAAGTATACTCATGTTTTGCCTGTCATCTCTCTTAAGAAAGAATATTTTTTGTTTAAATGATTTTTGGATCTCTCGCTGAATTTATATTCTTCCTTATAATACCTCTTTTGATGTGGCATTAGTTTTATAATTAATCATTTATTCTTTCTCATAACTAAGTTTCTAACTCTCCATCCAATTGTTTTCTTACTTAACTAACTTTCACTTGGCAAAAAATTGTTGTAACCTAATCTTTAACAATTTTTTCTTTCTTTTGTTCAATGCATTATCAAATGTTTCAAATGCCTAAGGTGGGCTGATGAAAAAAAAAAAAAATAGGAAATTATGTGGACCCAAAGTCATCATAAAAGTCTCATGGGCCAATTTGTGACTAAGGGCTAAAGAAAATTACTGGTTGGAACTGAAAAACAGACCACAATTTCAAAACCCTGTGTACACAGACTGCATTAGAGAACTAATCGAGCATGGCTTCATGCGATGAAAAGTTGCAGCAGTGTAAAATTTAAAAAAGGTTTTTACAATCCAAAACCAAGGTCAAAGGGTAGTAATTATCAGATAATTGCTTAAGTCAATCTAAATCAAAAATTGAATCCATTGCCATACATCCAACAATGGAAGATGGAAGAGATTGTGAGCCTCAAAGTTTAAAGGCTCAATGCTTAATCATTCTTTAAATGACAAGGATCCCTAATAGATTTAATAAATGGAAAAGGATAAAGGGATAAAAGGATCCTTAATAAATGAGTATCATTATACAACTCAGTAGACCAGTGGATGAGTGGTCAATCCATGGAAGATAAAAAGTTATGCATAATTCTAGTATTAAGAGTATTCAAGTATCTCTTTCATTAATAAAGTAAAAAAAATAATTTCTCTTTTAGTTGTAAATTTTTATCCAATATTTATGATCTATATGAGAATTTGTGGTAGATTACAATTTTTTTTTAACATATCATTGTCTTGGTATGAATCATAAATGAATTAATAGATTTTTCTAAAGTTGGTCAAAGAACAAAAAATTACTTTTCCATCTTCACTAGGTTTATTAAAATCATTGGAACCAGTTGGACGATAGCCTAGAGAAAACAAGTTTATTTTTAGGACCCCCTTCCTGGACATAGAATGGAAGGGAAGTTATCTATAGGTAACCACCCTATTCAAACCATGGTGGGGGGTCAAGTTTTCATTCACAGAAATGAAAATTCGACACCCCAGGCCGGATTTGAACCGGCACTGCTCAGTCGTAAGGCAGTCGCTTAGCTCACTCAGCTACACACGGCCCATTTGGTTAGTTGCACACAGAATGCTTGATTTGATAAACAGGCTTTTGGGCTGAAATCCTACAAAACAAAAAAGAAGCTAACGGCCTTCCCGTTCAAGATATAATCTCAACCCAGTCAAAGCCATGGCCATAATGCTTTTTTGGATTTTATCTGTCGAAAATGTGATCCGATTACAATATTCCTCTTATCTGGGTGATAAGAAAAGTAAAAATATTTGTTATGCATTTATTTTAACATATTTTCACAGAATTCCTAAAAACTAGAGATAAAGTTACAAAGAGTTATATTATGTTAAAAATTAAATTGATTTATTGTTTTGGTGTATTGTTAACCAATTACAAGGTGTAATGAACAATTTTCCTAGTGCTTAACTTATAAATTGTTGACCAATGTTTAAAAATTTTTAAATTTTGATATTTCTAAAAACTTTTATACAATCATAAATAGTGCAAACACAGTTTAAATATTAATTTAATTGTTCTTTTAAAAATTATAATCAGAACTTAACTTTTAGATAAATTCATCAAATATTTATCCATTTTATATGCGTTGAAATATTTATTTATGGACCTCATATACAGCTCTAAATTTTGAATTAATGCTAAGCAACTAAGTCATTTTTCAGTAATTGCTATAAAAAAAAAAAAGGATGATTATTGTTTAAAACATGTAGAATAGATATTTACTTCTGTTTCTTATTTATGAGTAAGAAAAGTCTAGAAACAATTTACTTTCACCATCTAGTATTTCTTTAAATGAAAAATATTGGTGTTGTTGATGCAAACATATGTGTCAAAAAGGAATTCAACATATGTCAGAAAGTTCATGTGTAGCTTTGTATTTTGATTTAATCTTGTTGAAATAAGATGATTAATTTTTGTTCTTAGAAAAGAGTACAACGTGCTAGGGATGGGTCCTTCGTTTATCCCAGTATTCGTTTGATTAATTAAATAATGTTATGATGGCAAAGGAAACAATGTACAGTAGGCATAGATTATTTATTCGCAACTTATTACTGGAAACTACTTTTGTTGTTGGGAGAATTGGAATTTGATTTTTGAACTGTGAACTTGGTGATTTAACAATGTTGTAAAATGCTATGAAAAAAATAATAAATGTGTTGTGATGCTGTGATGTAAACAAACATGGTAAATTAAATTAAGGAAAATTTAACAGTTTCTATGTATTCATAAAATTCCTTTGGAAATTATATTACTAGAACCATTAACGTATACAATTATCAATGTTGGCTTGCAGATTTATGTATAGTTCACCAATAACTGGTATGATAATCACTAGGTCATAAAGAAATAATTGTTATTTATGATAAAGTCTTGTTAAGTATTAATTTTATCACTTCCCTTCAAACTTCTTACTTGATCTGTATGAGTGCGGATAATGCCATTTATCATTAATAAAAATAATCTGTTTTTGCACCTGTTCTCATTATTGATTTTTAAAAAAATACTATAATTTTGTTACCTAATAATTTTCACTTTTATTCATCATAGACCAGACATTTTTTTTTTCTTTTGTTAACAAAATCATGTTTCTTTTAGAGTATCAGTCACAATATTTTGATATAACTTAATTGTTCATTTATATTTGTTCATGGCCTTTAGTGCTAGATCAATTCCTGAACTAACATTCATCTCACACTCGCATGATTGGTAAGTTATAATAAATGATTTAACCTTTATTAATTCTTTCATATGTTTCTAGTAATTTTTTTCTTACATGTCTGTTCTTAATATAGGCAATTTAATCCAATTTAGTAATCTTGATAATGTAAATTTATAGTTTAGTTTCATAACTTTTTAAACTCACTAAGATATAATTAATTTAACTAACCCATTTAAAACAGTTTATTTGTGTGATTTAATTTTCATAGGTTCTGATAATAGGTATGTGTTTTAAAATAATTTTCCTAATGTAGGTAATAGAACATATTTTCAATTCTGGAATCATCATTAGCTTCTGATTCATAATATAAACTCTTGATCCTCAATGACACTTTGGAATAAATTTGTCATGTGATTAATAAAAATAATCATGCCAACAGTTGTTCAAAGATAACCATGCTTTTGGTTTGTGTTATTTGTTGATATTTATTATAATTTTGACTTTTTTAAAGCTGGTTTCAGCAAATTTCTTTTTCATAATGAAAGAAGTCTTAATAATCAGTAACTTCGACCCTAATTTTATTTCATTTAATTACCAAGTCTCACAAAATGGTTGTGTGTACACGGTTAGCCTATTTCAAATACCAAAAGTCAAAATTATATATTTAGGGCATGTGTACGCCCGGGATATTACAGCAACTTTTTTGTTAAAATCAACTTGCCACAAGTGCCACTTTGTAGAATCTATTTTTCACATTTTTTTTATTTTCTCAAAATAAGGCTCTAATGATCTTGATTAAACTCAGTGAATCAATGTACAATCAAGTGGTCTTTATTACCAGATAGTCCTTATCCTCATTGAAATAGTCTAACAGGGCATTAATGCAAAATTTCAAAAAATCCTCTTATAAGTATGTTTAATTTTGTTTATTTAAAAAAAAAAAAATAGTTCTCATTATTAGCAATAATAAAATATTAAAGAATTTTATTGATAAATAAAAGAGAAAAAAAAAATTAAAGATCATATTCCAACGGGAAATGCCGAGACCGCCCAATCTTTGTTACACTTTTGTATTCTTAGCAGAAGCAAACTTTATATTCATTATTTTCACCTCAAAAACTCCTAAAATACAAATTTTTATGGTTACAGAAGAATAAAACATTTTTTTTTTCATTATGTTCATCTTCCTGGTCTTTAGCGTTTTTACTTTATTTTTTTTCAAAAATCACAAAAATAGCAGTAACTTGAACATGATTCCACCAATCCAAACAATATGTGGTGACATAATTAGATTGGCAAGTGAAAGTTATGTAATGCACACACAGTATCAAATTTTTAATAATAATAATGGGGTTCAGTGATTGAATAGAACTCTTAATGATGAAAGTCTTTTAGCTGTGGAGGGCACTAGTCTAGCTTATACGGGTATAAAAAATAAAATAAATAAATAACAAATAAAAAAAACAAACTTGTTGGTCAATTTTTGACATCCAGGTGGAATGTTGAAGGGACTCAAAGGGAACTTGTTATCTATCTCGACAGATGGGATCTTATATAGTCCTCAGTAAACATTGATGTAAATATACTTTAAAATATTGAACTTATTTAGGCTTATCCAGGAGCCCTCTATGAATCTGTTTTATTGATAATATATACAATTATTTGGTATTTATCGAGAAACAGTTTTTTATACATATATTCAAGATAATTATTACTAATTTAGTCTTGATTGATATTTTAAGCTTTGATGAGCTTCATACGTCTTCCAGGCGACGTTGGTGTGCTGAGCGGGTTACTTTGCCCGACACTAGATTGCACATGACTCTGTGCCTTTACTTCTGCCTTTGACTCTGTACCACACTTCTTATTGGGAGTAATAAATTGAAAGACCCCATTGGTCATTTGTGAGATCAAGAGTTATTACAATTACCTGCACAGATTAAAATGATCTTTGAAACACAGAAAAGTGTTCAATCTGAACAAAATAACACTGTCTATTAGTGCGATGTTTCCGCTTATTTTAACTTTTCACTTCTGTTAGTTCCACTGGAGATTACTTTAATTTCTTGTGTTTTCAGGTGCATTAGACCTATAGATACAATTAAATATTTTTTGTCTTAATATTTGAGTTACTCTAGTCGCATCTGGACCATCTTTCTTTTATATATTACTTTTGCTCAATCAACATAAATGAAAAATAAGACAGCTAAAATTAATTTTTTGCTAGTTTTTCAAAATTTAGAATTTTTCCTGTCAAGAAAATTAGATTTTAGTTACATTTTCACATGCATCCATCAATTAAAATGGTCTTATAAATTTTATGTGAATTATAGCATGCGTGTAAAACTTAAAAAATTTGGTACTAAAAAAAAATTTAATTTATTATTTTAAATCCCTCTCACTTGTATAAAATAATTTAATTTAATTAAGTTGTTTATTTGATAATTTTACTATTAATTTATTATATTATAATAATAGATAATTAGTTGTAAGTTTATAAGGTATGTTTTATCATGTAGAAAGTCATGTGGCAAAACTCCCCTCATGGGTTATTAATTAGAAGAAGAAACCAAGAGGAAAGAGAAAACAAATTAAATGTAATTGAACTACCTCAGGAAACATGTTCTGTTTTTGAGTATGTAACATTATATGTAACCAGTTAATAAAATGTAATCCAACAATCCACTCAAATCACATTAATTTAATGTTCTTATCTAAGATGTATGCTATCAATTAGTTTTATGTTCTTTCAGTTCTCTTTACACTCCTTACTATACTGCGCCAGACCGATTTTTGCAAAGGTCTCACTTGATGCCAGTTACACAACCACCAGAAGGACTTTTGAATGGTTCTACATGGGATCAAGTAAGTTATTCTTTTAAATGTTTTTGACAAACTTCTATTATGACATTATATGAATTTTGAAACGGAGGGGTGTTATTGCTATGTTTCATACCAATTTGTCTATATTATACCATTAGATAATTATCCAAACTTGTTTATATTAATTTATTGAGTCCTGAAACTGTTAGAATTAGAATTATTTTCCTAAGGATTATTGTGTTAAGAATTTACCAATTAGCAAGTGTACCTTCACAGAATATGATTAACCTTGCATAATCATTATAAATATACGCAGTATTGAGTTGTATATGCACCTACGGAAGAAAAAAATTATTTAATCAACAAGAAAAATCTTATACTGGTGAAATAATAATAATTCAGATAGATCATACTGCAATAAAATATTTTACATGATATAATGACTATCTAGCTGGTTTACCTAATGGGTGGAATAGCTGCTGATAGTACTTTGGCCTGTTTCATGTGTTACAAGTCTCTATCTTTAGCTTCTCTATATCTGCCCGGGCCATCTCATCAAAAGTGTCAAGTAGGAAGTTTCATTGTCATGGTTGTTCTTCCCAGAAGTCTCATTATCCTGGCTGCTCTTCCCAGAAGTCTCATCATCATGGTTGATCGAGCCGTCTGGTTTACCTAGTGGGTGGAATAACTGCTGATAGTACTGCGGCCTGTTTCTTCTGTTCAAGTCTCTATCTTTAGTCTCTCCATATTTAACAGGGCCATTTCATTAAAAGTGTCAAGTAGGAAGTTTCATTGTCATGGATGTTCTTCCCAGAAGTCTCATTATCTTGGCTGCTCTTCCCAGAAGTCTCATCATCATGGCTGGTCGAGCCGTCTGGTTTACCTAGTGGGTGGAATAACTGCTGATAGTACTGCGGCCTGTTTCTTCTGTTCAAGTCTCTATCTTTAGTCTCTCCAT
>NW_027105232.1:493399-581466 GCF_000696795.3 Halyomorpha halys
GAGCCGTCTGGTTTACCTAGTGGGTGGAATAACTGCTGATAGTACTGCGGCCTGTTTCTTCTGTTCAAGTCTCTATCTTTAGTCTCTCCATATTTGACAGGGCCATTTCATCAGGAGTGTCAAGTAAGAAGTTTCATTGTCAAGGTTGGTCTTCCCAGAAGTCTCATTGTCGTGGTTGGTCTAGCCAAAAGTTTTGTTTCAGAGGTCTCTCCAGAAGTGTGTAAATCAGGCTCTCCTCTGTACTTAGTTATTTGAGTTATTTCTTTGATTATTTTTTGGGAGTTGTGAATTTCTGATCAGGAATCCTCCCTCCAAGGTTTTGTCACAAAGGATGGCCAGTAGTTCAATAGGACCCAGTTACTTACTTTTTAAGCAAAGCCTGCATCAAGGCTCTTTCCTGGCGGTCTTGAGTGACACAACCTTGATTCAATTAAGCCCTCTGGGAGAACATACAATCCTCCCTTACCTATATCCAAAAAGGTTCCTAGAATTTCTATCGAGAGCTCCCTGTTTACCAGTACTAAATTTTGTACCCTTTGTTGCCTTTTTTATGAGAAGCTACCATTCTCAGTATTCAAGATACACATATTTTGCAGCTAGGAACCTTCCTAAACTAAACAATATCCAAAATATTTAAAACATACCATTATGAAAACTTTATTGACAAATAATAATAAAATTTACTTCAATTATTGAGGTTCATCTGAATCTCGTTTCTATAGATTCAATAGATAAAAGTTTTGTTCTATTAATCAGTATTTTTCCCACTGGCCACATGAACCAGTATGGTTGATTTGATTTGATCAGAAAAGCAATTTCTTTAAGCTCTGTTCTTTAAAACCTTAGAGGTATCTTAATAAGTTCCAATACTATAGATCAAAGGCCAAGTTCTGAAAAAATTGTAATTCAGCATAAAAATGCACCTAAATTGCCAATGTGACAAAATTCATGGTGGTAATGAGACAAGAGGGTGTCGAATTAATGGCTGTTATCTACTGATGAAGTTGACATAGTTTCCAGCAGAAGGAAACCCTATAATTATGATATATGTAACTTTCTTCATTTTATCCCCTCTATATTTTAAACTACCTTCCCTTACCTTTAAAATTTTCATAAAAATATTTTTTTAATGATAAATGTCTCTTTGGGGATGAGGAAATAATTGAAAAAAAAAATACTAAATTGAATATAATGTTGTTATAAGATAAGTGAAGAGTTTTCTATCAATCGTTGATATATCCGCCTTTTCTTAGATTATTATTAAACAATTATTATCCCAGCATCTCATTTAGATAAGTTAATTTTTTATAAAAAATGTTGGTTTCTAATACCTATATGACAGAAGAAAATTTAAATTCTTAAATAAACTGAATAAGTTTTGGCTATAGAATTTTAGTTCACTGAAAAAGATTTTACATTCAAGAAGTGGATTAAGTAACTATTTTTTGGTATAAAACTCATCAGTTGAAGGCATATTTTTTTTTTCAAATATATATATCATTTTAATCTACTAAGCTTATGTGTTGTTTTAGTTAAGCCAAAATATTTGGAAGAAGTTTTTTTTAAACCAGCAAAGTGAGGAGTTGTTCAAAAAGAAAATGGCACTATGGAAGTTTCTATATGTGCAAATAAAGGTAATTAGATTAATTTATTTCTTATCGTATTATTCACTTTTAGTTCCATATAGATTTGAGGCTTTGGAAACTAATATTGACCAATCTCGCCAGCTGAGATTTTGAGATAAAATGTTAAGAAGATTTTAATATAATTTTTGTCAAACCTCTTTAGACCAGTTTTTAAAGTGAATCTTTGCATAGGGATTAGCAGTGATAGAGTGGGTTAAAGCACTTAATCCAATATTGCAGTGCCTACTTGAGATCAAAAACATATTGGACAATCAGTTACTGGCTCTTTCTGCTGAATTATTTAGAAATTAATAAAATTCTTTATAATGCCAACAGATGGCATGACATACAATGCTTTAACAATTCAAACTCAATTTTCACATAAAATATGGCATAGTCCAATCCTGGTTCTAAAGCCTCATTTAATTAACCAAATACAACAATAATGATTTTTTAAAATCTTAATTCATCATATTTTTTATATTACACAATGTTTCAGACCTGTTTTCCAAAATATGGTCTCTATTTAGTTGGTTCAACTATGAACGGTTTTGGAAGCCAGTTTAGTGATGTAGATATGTGTCTCATTATCCGTTACTCAGAAGTGGATCAAAGAAATGAGGCTGTATCATACTTGTCAAGTATATTGAAATTATTAGAACGATGTGGTATGTTTTCTTTAGCTGTATATACTCCTTTGATTTAAAAAAAAAAATTATAATTTTAAACTTTATTCTATTCCAGAACTATTTGAAAAATTAGAATTGATACAAGCCAAAGTTCCCTTGCTCAAATTCAGAGATTCCAAACAAAATATTCAAGTTGATTTAAATTGTAATAACTCTGTGGGTATACGTAACACTCATCTATTGTATTGTTATGGTCAAAGTGAGTAGTGAAAATCTTCCTTAGTATATACTGTTTTCATCACTTCATCTTAAAACTTATTTTTGATATATTGCAGTGGACTGGCGAGTCAAGCCTTTGGTTTTAGTCGTGAAATTGTGGGCTCAATGGCACAATATTAATGATGCCAAAAACATGACCATATCAAGTTATTCTCTTTCGTTAATGGTCATCCACTTCTTACAATGTAAGTAAATTAGCAACTAATAAAACATTTTGACTTAAACTAGGCTTTAATTAAATCAAAACATTATTTTTAACCAATTAATTTCTTGATGTACGTATATATATAATTTTTTTTTTTCTTGTTTTTGGTTGGCTATATTATATAGGTCATGAAGATCATTGACTGCACAAAGTGGTTTTACAGATATTAATTTCTTGTTAGAGGTTATAGTGAGCAATGGTTTTCTAGGCTCTAAGGGTGTTTCAGTAATACTCTTTACAGTCCCAAACCTACCACTTAGTTTATCATATCCAAATTCGTATTTTGTACATTGGTCGTGCATATTACATAATTTAGAAAATTGAATTACTTAGTTTATCTTCACATCAGTATAATTGTACCGATATCAGAACTTATATTTTTTTTTTACTCCTACCCGACCATTTGGTCATATGGGGTCTTTTGGCATCAGTGGGGTATCTGAGTAAAAGAGTACAAAGAAATGAGAAACTCTTAATTACTTTTCTTAGTCTACAATGCCGCATTCAGCGTCCATCTGGTGTTGGATGGTACAGCCCATTCTAGGGTGAAGTGTGTAATTTCTTCCATCTCCTTGACCCATAGACAAACAGTTCTATGTATTCTCTCAGATGGTTTAATTTGTTTAGGGAAAAGATCCCGATTTCATTTGATAACCTGGCTTGATGCCCTTTCATGGTAGTGGAAAACGCTTTAATGTGTTCAACCGTCTCAGAGACTCCACAAGAGGGATTTTTTTTTTTTGTTTTTGTTTCACATCCCCTTTATTCATAAAATAATTACAAAATATAAACATATGTACAATACAGTATATATATACAATTTGTTGATTTTTGCCCTTTTACTGGAGCTGCGCTCCATACAAGAGGGATAGCTTGTAACTTCCTTGATAACCCTCCGTGTCCTTTTAGCATCTATGAGACCTAATAGTCCGGGAGGATCCATAAAGCCTCCAGCCTAAAATGTCCAGTGGGGAAGAATTCTTCTATGTGTTTGTTTCCTTCAGCAAACCCAGTCTCTTTGTTTGTTGTTGTGTGAGGGTTTGACTCTACGCAGGAAATGTATACCTTAGGACACCCCGAATAAATATCAAACCTTTCCTGGAGTGGAATCAGATGAAGTGATAGGCCTAAAAGCCTAGGTACAGCTTTCCAAAGTATTGAACATCTTCCAGATTACAGGTGTAAAATGGATCACCTAGTTTTAGCAAAATAATTGGGTTTGCCAATTGAACAAAGGAGTACTTGTGGTCTAAAGAACAAATATTAAAAAAATATGACTACATATTCTCAATTCCACCTCATCACTTTTTATTTTGTATTGAAATTAGTTCCTAATTTATAGTATACACCTAACTTTTCTTGTGCAGCTAATTGTATCTGTCTCTATAGAATTCAAGTAATTATTTCTAGTTCCATATGTAGCAATAACATTTATATTTTACCCCATTGAAATTAATTTAATTCTGTAATTATTCCTTTTTCTTAATTTCTGAAGGTGGCGTAACCCCTAGAGTCCTACCCTGTCTTCATGAGCTTTATGCTGATAAATTTAATCCTGAAATCGATATTGGAAATATTGACATTCATGAAGATATAGAGCCTTTTAATTCTGAAAACAAGCAAACTCTTGGAGAACTGCTATTGCAGTTTTATCAATACTATACCACATTTGAGTGAGTTTTCTGTTTTTTAACTCATAAACTGTGAGCAAATGATCAGGTATTAGACAATTTTTTTTTTCACATCTTATAAATCTATTATTGAAGAGGTTGGCAGTTGGTAAGCATAAAAATTTAATATATATCTATACTGCTTAGGAATTTAACATAAATTTATAAAATTATAGATAGGATTTTTATGCAATTAAAAAGTCTAAATGTTAATTATTTAGATAAGTAATCAAACCATGGAAATATTTAATATAAAAAAAATAATCAAAATTCGAAAAATTCAACTTAAGGTTTTAAAAAAGAAAAAAATACATTTAATTGTAATGATTATTTTAATTCACAATTAAGAATAATTATAGTTATGTTGAAAAAAAAGAAGACCTATATACTGAAAACGTTATTTGAGAAATAAAAATAAAATAATAATGATTATAATGAAAATAAATAAACAAAAAATAGATAAATATAAGATTCTTAAAATAATGTCCTTCAATAGCCAAGGCTTTAGTCTTCAAGAAGGAATGCCTCATGTTCTCGCCTAACACTTGGTTATTTTCTATGTGATGGTTGGTAATTCATCCTGTATAAGATTTTTAAAAAAAATAATAGTATGATAAAAAAAGCTCAAGATTACGAGAAATTATTTTTTTTATTTGTTTCTGTTAGCTTAGTTTTTTGGTAGAATATTGGAAAGCTAACAAAACATGATAGGCTATTAAAACGTCTGTTGTTATAACAATTAAACTTCACATATTAATAGTTGTATAACATAATAATTTTTACTAGTGGGGTCACTAACCATCTTCCTCAGGTCAGCTTCTAGATGTTTTGTCAGTTAAAGATAATAATTGAGTACCTAATTTGATTTAACATTATTATTATTATTGATTATTTTCTTATTATTATAATCGTTTTTGTCACCAGTAATTTATGCATATTTCACACTTATTGGTGATCTCAAGTTGCAAATATTTCTAAATGGAAGCTGTAAAATATGCTCTTTTATTATATATATTTTTTTTACAATAATCTTTCTTATGAGTTTATTTGATGCCATATCATCTGATGCTCAAATTAATATAACATATTATATTTGCTAGTTATAATTAGTTACAATGGTTAAAATTTATTTTTTAACTATTTTTTGAATCTTTTAATTTTTAATTAAGGCATAAGTGATCCTTCCTTAGAATAGGTAGTAAAAAGAAGAACTCAAATAGTAATAAAACTATTTATTCTGCATCTACGATTCAGACCACTTGGCAAGGCTTCATGGCGGCTAAAAACAAGATGCAAAAAATACAAATATTATAAACAGGAAAGGGATTTAAGATGAAATGAAATGTAATGTAAACCATGGTAGGACCAGAAAATGTAAAAAAATATGTGAAAATATATAAAAATGAACAGATTAAATGAAATGAAAATAGAAATATGTTTTATTGAAATAACTATAATTAAAAAGCACAGTAATAAATATCAAGCATAAAACCAACTGGTGGTGGAGTAATAAAAAATAATAATTAAAAGAATTCTTGTATTCTTAAATTTGTTATTTGTATTCTTTAATTCTTGTATTTATTATTTGTATTCTTGTATTTTTTTATTAAAATTTTTGTATTTATTATTTGTTTTATTGAATTCTTATATATATTGTTTGTATTCTTGAATTTTTTTATTCTTGTATCTATTATTCTATTTGATACTACTCCATACGCTTATTTTATATCTAATAGTTATTACTGAATTTTATTAATACTTATTTCAGTACATTTTATTTATATTTTCTTTTAAGTTACTCTGCTCATATTTATATAATTTTCACACTTTTTTTTTTTTCATTTTATAGTCCTATCATAGTTCATGTCATGTTATATCCTACCCTGTTTACTATATTTTTAGTTTTTTATATCTTGTTCTACCCTTGATAAAGCCCTTTTTTTTTTTTCTTTTTTTTATTAATGCCACCATCAGGACTATCATCTATTATTAATCACGTGGTCCATTAATAATATTTTAATACTAATTTATAATTTTTACAGGTATGTGAAGTATGCTATATCTATAAGGTTAGCCTCAACTATTCCTATAGAGGAATGTAGGCAAGTTAGAACCCAAAAGAATGATCCACACCAATGGAAGTATTTATGTATTGAAGGTATGTATCATTAAATCTTTTCTTTTATGATTATATCTTATACTATAACAATTATAATATGAGTCAATGCAAATGTTACAATCCAAAATAATCAATAAATAGGTATTTTAAAGATCACTTTCAAGAGGGGTTAGGTTAAGTAAATTTGGTCTTCCCTAGTGAAAAAAAGTTAATATTACAGTTAATCAAAAGCTTTCATAAAGGTATTAATAATTTTTTTTATATATGGAAATTGTTGGTTAAATATTTGTTCTCCGGTTTTGCTGCCATTAAATTTGTATTATGCATACCTATTTCACGCAAATGATGAGTTCTGACAAAATGCATTTGAAAATTTAGTAACTTTTGACATTTATGTGGAAAAACAAAAGTTTTTTACATGTTTACCCTAACATTAATTAAAAGTTAAAACATATTGCTATAATTAAATTGTATTTGATAAATAAAAGGTTAAAAGAAGAAATAAACTAAACAAACATTAAAAATTATGAAAGGAATATGGTCCGGGCGCGGTCAAATAAACTCAAATAGTAGAATTATACTATTTTATTGAGCCAACGTTTCGCCCCACGTTGCAGGGCTTCGTCAGGGCTATTTTGACGGCGGTCAAAACAATTATAATTAGTTATAATTATAAACTATTGACTCTTGTTTTGACCGCCGTCAAAATAGCCCTGACGAAGCCCTGCAACGTGGGGCGAAACATTGGCTCAATAAAATAGTATAATTCTACTATTTGAGTTTATTTGACCGCACCCGGACCATATTCCTTTCATCTTTACACACGGTCAATCAATAATCTTCCATTACTATTTTTTTGTTCTTTTTTGACCGCACCCGGACCATATTCCTTTCATCTTTACACACGGTCAATCAATAATCTTCCATTAAAAATTATATTTAGTATAGAAACAAGATATAAACATTGTAAATATGATAAAACAAGTATTGAATAGATATAGAAATAGTGTAAAAAAAATAATATAAAAAAAAGGAAAGCAGTAAACAAAAGGAATATAAGTATAATTGAATAAATACTAATTAATAATAAGTACAATAATGAGTGATAGAATTATACTAGATACAAAAATTTTAAGATATGATAAAACAATAGGATATAAATAGAAAGAGTGTAAAAAGTTATATAAAAAAGAGGAACACAGTAAGCTAAAGGAATATAATTTTCAATAGTTTTCAACTATTTTTGTTACCTTTCTTCATTGTCACCTAGACTATCATTTAACAATATATTGTATAAAGTCAAATATTAATCTTCTAATAAAAATGATAATATTAAAATTATTAATCAGTCAGCTATTTGACAAGTTTGTGGTAGGAAAACTCTTTATATGTGTAAATATTAATTTAAAATAAATTTCCAACTTTTTTTCAGAGCCATTCGACCTGACAAACACTGCAAGATCTGTATATGACCCAGAAAAGTTTGAATTCATAAGAAATGTTATAATTAGAAGTGGTAATGCACTAATGAAAACAAAAAAATTGGATTCAATATTTTATTTGGAAGCTTCGTAGAGCTATATGACAAATAGAAATATACAAGGGATCTTCGTCCAGTTGCTGCTCAATCAATTGATGATTGATTTAAAGGTTATTACAATCTCTGGATCCAGCAATGGTAATTTTCTAAGCATGTTATTTCTGGATCTGTAACCCGACCCTAACGTATAATTTAAAATTTGTATAGCGGGTTTGTTTAATAAGTTATTTATTACATGAAGTGCTACAAGTATTTCCTACAAGGAAAAAAAAATATGAAAAAATGAAGAAACGGCAACAAAAAAAAACCATAAAAATAAAAATAAATACAAAAATTTAAAATACAAAATGAGAAAAAAATATTAAAAATAAAAAAATTAATAAAAAAACAACGAATAAAGGTGTAGGATTTAATTTCTAGAGAAATGTAACTTAATTTTTCTACATGAGTGCAATTGTCTATCCTCAGACCAATTAAATATTTGATAAAACAATATTTACAAGACCAAATATTTACCTACCGAAGAACTGAAAGAGGAATATGCAATGATGGATATACATCAAGGCAAACAAAAAAATATATTTGTATGTATTAAACTAAAAAGAAAACGATACCAAACCAAGTCTCCTTCTGCAATAAAAGTACTTATAAATTTGTTTTTCATTTATTTAAAATGGAAAGTAGGAAGCTTGCAATTTATAATTATGATTTTTTTGAAATAGTTTTTAGTTAATTATTCAGGTTAAAGTTAGAAATGGTTCTACTTAAACTACTGAGTTAACATTTATCAATAATAAATTACTCATATGAATTAATTGTAATTATAAATTCCATAATTATTTTAGCACATTAGATTGAAAATCATCTCTATTTAAGTTATAATCAAGAATTAAAAATTTCCTAAAACCTAGTTACTAAATATTATGGAAGTATTTAAAACATACTAAAAAAAAAAATAAAGATTGAATAGCATATTGATTTAGTTAGTTTCCTATTATAAAGATAATTATGGTATTAATTACGTCTGTTTGTTACATTTAATCTATTTATTTATATCGCATATTTATTATTGTTTATTTATTTTATCATTTGTCCCGTAGTATGAAGATTTAATCGGAGTACTTTGTCCTTTGTGACCTTTTTGTCTAAATAGTTAAATTAATTTTATGTATAATAAAAAAAGTTTAGGAATAAAGATAGAGTAACAAAGGAACTAATTGTCAGTAGATCCTGAATACTTTTTTTACTAGAGAAATGTAAACAGAATATGCAAGAGAAAAAAAAATAAAAAAAAATAAATACAATTATATATAGAAAAAAAAATAAAAAACTCAGAAGTGTACTTAATTTTTTCATTAAAAAAATTACCTATTCCAACTTTCTCTTTTTGTATCTTTCAATCATAAAAATGTTTGTTTGCTTTCATCAAACACAAATATAAGTTATTTGAGATAAATTCAGGCTAAAAAAAAAAACTCTTCCCTAATGGAAAATGATAAGTATACTTTTTGTAATGTTATGCCAAGAAGCAAGAAGAACTCCCAGATAAGTTTCTACACATTTTTAAGAGTAATAAGAATCTATAAAGTTTGGAAGAAAGCCAGGTTGCCATTCGTAGCTTGTAATCGAGTGATGGTAATCATATAAATACCATTTATGTCACTATGCAAATAACAAGTAAGCAATTTATAACAATTTAAGAGTAAAAATTATTATGATGATTTGTTTATAGTTGACTTAATTTCTGAAATAATATTTTATTTTTATTTATTATTGTCCCTGAACTGCCATCAAGAACTCATGCCTCTCTTATAACCTTTCTCCACTCTCTCCTCTCCTGTGAAAGCATAGGTCATCTTATTCCCATCCTTTTCAAGATTTCCTCCAGCATGCTCTTCCTCTACCAGATTGGTCTTTCAATAGTCATTTAGGGACTGATTCTCTGGGCATACATGCTGCATTAACCATCCATGTACAGGTCTATCTGGTATTCTTATGTTTTTCCAACATTCACTTAATCCAGAATATATGGTCTGTAGTTGATCTACCTGGTCTAAAACCACATTTTATTTTAATTGAATATGCATTGTTACTAAATATATTTCAATATTGTTTGTCAGTGCCTACTGTCACCTATGGGAACCTGCCATATCTAATCCATTTATTATTTTTATTTTTGTGTAATTAATACTAAATGTCAGAAATAAGAAAGAGTAACTTGGGATCTTATAGGCATTAAAGCGTTAAGGAACCTTCATTGCATCCCAACCTTAGTTACATACACATAGTATATCTAGTAATACTTAAATTCACATTAAAACAGGTCACTTACAGTAAGTATGGGAGGTATGAGCTATTAGTGCCGATAACTGTCAACACATTGCATTTACTCTCGCTTGAATCATATCCTATAAAGCACCAATTCCATTGACAGGAACAGTTATTAAAACAATAACATATGATTTACTGTCAGGTTGGTATTTTAATGGGAAAAATCCCTGAAATAAAATTTTGATTTTAACTAATAAATAATTTGTTGAGGATATGTTTCACCTACATAATTATGAAATAACCTGAAAACTTCCTATGAGTAGGTATAAATCAAGTATGAAGTATTTTATATAATTAGATATAATGAAAATGCTCTTCCTTATTAAAATTCTTTATTTTAATGAATCATTAGCAACGTTTCAGGGCAATCGCCCTATTATCAGATCATCTACAATACAAATTTACACTATTCATATTATGCATATAACAATGAAATTAATATACTACAATTTTTTTATTTAAAACATACAATTGTTGTATGCACAAGGTGAATAGTGTAAATTTGTATTGTAGATAACCTTATGATGGCGTGATAGCCCCAAAATGTTGTTAATGATTCATTAAAATAAAGAATTTTAACTAGGAAGAGTATTTTCACTAGATCTAATTATGTTAGCAAAAAAACATCCATTAAGAACCTGTAATATTAAGAAATATTTGAATTTTCCGAACTCTTTTGTATTTGAACTGTTATGAATATTGACTCTTGAAAACAATAATTTTTTTTTTCAAACAACATTACATCCATAAAATCTCGATTTCATAAATTCATAGGTATAGATATTATTTTTAAATTTTAGTAACACTTTGAATAAAATGTTTTATGAAGTTAATTTTTTACAGTTTGAAGTACTTTTTCTAATTTCCTGACATTTGGGTTTGAAAGTTATGAGACATGAGGGAAGGGAGAGAGAAAATAAACCTCTCTCCTTAGCAACCATCCTCTTCAAGGACATGGATACTGAAAAATTTATGAAGATTGAGATGAGCAGGGCATTTTGTGAGGACAGGCGTCAAGGAAATGGGCTAAGGGGGTCCTTCATCAAATAAGATTATGAATAACAATGTGCTAAGAAGTATGACTCTTTTCATAAACTAAAAAACTCAGAAGTACAAGCTGCAAACTTTTTGTTGCTTTTGCAAAAGCTCTTATACTGATAGACTGGCTTAACTTGTACATATGATACCAACAGGAAAATTATAAGTATTGTGTGAGTTTCTTTTGATTCGTACTAAACAGAAAACTTGTTTGGCATTTGGTATAATTATTTTGGACTATAGTAAGATTATCTTGTCATTTTTCTGAAAGAATAAAGTGAAATGCAGGATATGAACAAAGCAGTCATGGCCTCCCTGCCACTTAAAATTTTGAATGATTGGATTTGAAATTTTTCTCGATAATCCACCAGTATTACAACTACCTAATCAATGTGGTTTTAGTGTCAGTTTGACTGATTCTGTCCCTTGATGGTTTTCCCCATGGTGTAATACTCAGATTTTTAAACTAGTTATAGGTTTAGGGGGTATTTAATTGAACCTCCCACATATTTCATAATAATATGGTTAGACAGCCTTGTAAAGTCATTGGTGGACCATCTTGGGGCTTTTACTTACCGTTTTTCGAGAGAATCTGATTTATATTTTTGGATTTTCCTCGATTTTCTAGTTAATCGTAGTCACCAACAAATGCCTCAACAGAACTTTAATTTAAGCCCCAAACATAAGTTCATACAACAATAAGCTCAGTAATTAAATGTTCGAAATTGGTTGTTTATAATTTCGTTTACGAAAAGTCGTGGACAGGTTTCAGTTATTTATAGTTAATTTTTTTCATATGAGAAAAATACTTTTCGACACTTTTTTTTTTTAATCAATTTTCTCTAAAATAAAACATTCTTATTCTACCTATTACCAGGTTGAGAAAGTCATAAGTACTAAGTCCATTCAAGATTTAGTTCAAAAAACAAAGTAAAGCATTTCGACTAAGCCAGCAATTTAAGGTGTTTGATTTGCCCCTTCGCCAGTGATGGATACAATAAAACGATAACTAACGAAATTGCGGGTCTGCAGCTGGTGGGAGGGACAGTTCTTGAAACCAAATAATTTACAAAGATATATGAGCAAAATTGCTATGTTAATTGTTTAATTGAAAGCACGTTTTCACTCAGTATTTTAGGACTGTCAAAAGATAAAGATTCCTCCTCTCCATATTTTAATTACTTAAAACATTTTCCTAACCTTCGGAATCAATTATTTACTCTAGCTAATTTAAGGCTCTATCAGTTGTGTCCACATGTAATGGTACAAGGGCTTAAGAGGAGAAAAAAGTCAGTTATTTCACCCCAATTTTTGATTACTTTAATGAAAACTATGTATAATTAATAGTCAAAACTGATGAGTCTCCTAAGTATAGGTAGGGGAAATAAAAAATGGCGGCTTTTTAAAAACGTTAAAAATAATTAATTTTTCATTCGGAGCTCTATATCTTTAAAAAAACAACAATAGAAAATCTAAGAGAACATCATTTAAAGTAGAGTAAATTTGCTAAACTGTCAGCCCTAATTAATAGAGCTATTTACGTTCAACAGTAATCGAGATATAGCTTTTTAAAAATCAATATTTTATAAAAATGTTGTACAGAACGTACTGAAAGATCAGTAGTTAGTGAATTTATTTTGAAAAATCTATATCTCAAAAACCATTTGATGTACAGATGTCTATTAGCACTGAAATCAAAGCTAGTTTAATGGGCTTTGAAGTAGTTTAATACATTCATCGTCGTAGGAGAAGTAAGTAGTTCTCATGATATTTGCTAAAATAAATTGATATATAGTTGTTCGGACAAATTTTCATTTGCCAAATTTATATTCATATGAGGATATCATAAGAACTACTATCCCTACGAAGATAAGTGTTATAAACTACTTTATTGTAAGTTAAATTTCCTTTATTTTGAGTGCTGGCAGACATCTATAAGTCACATAGTTCCTGAGATATAGATTTGTCAAAATAAATTAACTAACTACAGATCTTTCAGTAGATTTTTAAGAAATGTTGCTTTTGTGAATTAAGATCAGTCTGGCTTTTGAGTGACAACTGTCATTCTGATTGACCATGCTAGGGTTCCTTAAAAGATTAAACAAAGAAATAAAAAATTCCCAATGAATTCATTAATAATGGAATAATAATTCCTCGCACAAATAGTACTGTGAATATAAATATGTAATTTAAAAATGAATCAAATAACAACAAATTTTAAATGAGTAAATACATCAAGCAATAAAGACATTTGATCCCTCATTGTAGATTGTTAATTTAGGTTTTGAAAAATGTCTTTGGTTATTAAATATATCAAAGTAGTCTTTTATTGACATTTTAAAGTTTGTTTCTAATTTATAAGACATGCAACTAAACTAAAATTTTTGGCATGCAGACATGGGTAAAACCATAACTATGTTGAATGCACAAATCTCCTAAATGTCTAAAGCAATGATTCACAACCAGGACCATTTCATAATGAAAGCTAATAGTATTAGTTCAAAATACAAGTATAGAAACGTGTTAATTACACTAATACTTATTTTTTTCATAATAGGGAGGACTATTAGTGATATTACAGGAGTTAAAAGTACTAAAGTACAAGTTATTATTGTACAAGTCAGTGTAATTGTATCAAATTAAATCAACAAGACTAATAGTATTAGTTAGTACCTTATTATGAAACAGGGCCGGAGTTCCACAAAATAATTTAGAAATGAGTCATACCAGCCAGCTCCCCACAATTTTGAACCTTGCATCTCAGATTTTCTTCATTTTAACACAGATTTTGAGCGGATATCCTAACCTTAGCTTTAGACCAAAAGACGCATTTGACACTCAATTTTCATCAGTAATAATTAAGAGATTCTCTCATTTACCTACTTCCAGCAAGTGTTCCATCACCAAAAAAACGTTGAGAACCACTGGCCTAAAGAGTCCCCTGCATGGTCAATTGGAATGACAGTAAAACCTAAGACAGATGAATTTAAGCATTCTTTCATAATCTATTTCATTCATAATCTATTTCAATCAAACAGTCTAAATGTCCATCATTGGTTTTGACAGACTGACTGGGCACAATTCCCTTAAAGAATTAATATATACTCAACAATTGATGGTTTAAATCCTTATCCTACAGGTGGCACCACTGTGTGCAACTCTTGTTTGAATATTAAAATTGATAGATATACTAGGAATCCCATTAAGATTGAGAAACAAACAAGTTACAATTCAGTGCTTTGTAAGTTTTATTTTACTTAAAACATATTTTTCTTGTTTAGATCCCATAAAACTAATCTCGTAAAAAAAAAATGTATGCTAAATTCTTCTTAAAAAAAATTAAGAACAATAAATTAATAAAAAATATTATTTCAACCAAAATAAAGAGTAAAAATGTATGTTGTTTTTTGTTCACTGGTTACTAATAATATAGTATAGATAGTAGAACGCTCTTATGTTTTTAAATAACTGAGTTTATAGTCACATATATAACAAAAACTCCTCTTGATGGACAATTTTATGAAGTCTTGATGAAAGCATGGTATAAAAAACAATGCATATTAATCCTTATACACATTGTATAAGTATTGAGGACAACTAAATATAACCAGTTTGTTGAAATTTTATTACACAAACATATAAAACAAATAATTTAAGAAAAGATTAAGTTTAAATATAATTGTCTAACCCTACAAATACAAAACCAATAAATTATTTCAACTTAATATGCATTGTGATTAAGTATATTGATAATATTATTCAGGGCAACACCATCATAATATTATATAATAAACAGTTTCTTTTCAAGTAAATTTCTGAGAAAAGAATATTAAGTACATTTAATTCCCATAACTTTCTACTACAATGGAGTTTAGTAAAACTGATCATTTAAAAAAAATAACAATAAAGTGAGTACACAATACATTTACATTTTAATAACTATAAAATAAACTTTGTATATGCTAAGCATAATTATAAAAACAATATTCTCATTTATTTCGTAAGGAAACAAAAGAAGAGATCATAAGGTTCAATATAATTTATTGTTACAAGAACAAAAACAAAAACAAACTTGAGCTGCATCATATAACTAATGACTAAAATTAAACATTAAACTCTTGATCTGTAGCTAACTGTTGACTCGATTTGAACACTTCAAACTATCACCATCAGTTCTCTTCTTCATAGTTTTCACCAGAATAATACACATCTTCATCATACAAATTTCTTTCAATCAAAGGAGGCTACAAATTGAAATAAAAATAATTACAATTTAATATTATCAAGGTACCTGTTTTGTTTGTGATATGAAAATAAAATAGGATGTAAGCTAATATTATCAAAGCACCTATTTTGTTTGTGATATGACAATAAAATAGGATGTAAGCAGGCTGCTAAGGTATAAAAATAAGTTTACTAATAACAACACACAGAAAAAAAAGGGTGTCAAGTGCATGAGTAACAAAACTGCAAACAGGCAAAGAGAAACAGTGTGAAAGTGTGAGAAACAAAAATGCTCACTTGTACGAGGGCATACATTGATAGCTTACTCAGATAATCAATGTAACAATGTTAATACAATAAATAACGTACTTTTAACTTATTATCTTATACAATTATTACAGAACATATCTCCAGTATTATTAAATGAAATAAAACTTACATATAGTACATTTATATAGGCCTTTCAGAGTTACCACAAGATTTTATCTTAAATGTTTTTTTATAACTTCCTTCAGAATTATTAATTCTATTAGATAGAAAATACAAAAATAATAACTATATTAAATTTAAAAAAATAATTTAATGTTCGATACATGATCCAAGAAAATATTTACATGATGAACCCCATAAACTAATGGAAAAAAATATATACCAAAATTTAAAATATATTTATTACGAAATATACTCAAAATTTATTCAGCTTCCATTTATTCATTCTTTTTATAAGGTATTCTCATTCTTGACCAGTCCCAAAGTAACTTTAGATGGACAGTAGGAATTGGTTCACCAAGCAACGATAAAGGCCAAGGCGGGACGCTCTAAAAATTATGAATGAAAAAAATTCATGATCCCTTTAAATTGGAAATCGATATATTTGTAATTGTTTGGTTATAAAAAGGTTTCTTTCATATATCACTATAAAGTCGAGAAAGTAAGTAATTATTAATACTTATCTGAACTAAACTTTCTTTATTCATGAAAAATATAACACATACTGTCAGCTGTTAGAAATAACTTTAGAGGGGTTGATTCTATTTCCTTCCTATCTCAAAAAAACATCTCAGAATGATGGCATGGGTGAATACTCATGTCAATCCCCAGTTTTGGCTAAATTCACCTATGTTGTTTGGTATAAGTAAATTTTTTTTTTTCAAACACTGCTCTACTCACTAATAGTAAATGCTTCAAAGATAAGAGATTTCTGAAGCAGGGCAGGAAGAGAAGAAAATTGAAAATTTTAAACCATAAATATAAAAATCAAAATAATTTGAGGTAAAAAAAATCATTATAACAGAATATAATTGTTTACTGCTAGCATTATTTCTTGCAGCTTGGAATTGGCGATTCATGCACATAATAAAAATGATGTTTAACTTATATGTTAATTAAAAAAAACCAAAAAAAAAAACCATGCTCATCTGAGGTTGGAATAAATCTCAGATACAAATAAGTCACATCATGATCAATCTCTAATTTAATTATTCAACACACAAACCAGCTTACAAGAACAAAAGTAAACTGGGCTATTACCTTTTTAACATATATTGTTCGCTCAAATTAATAAATGGATAGATCAAACTTCATTTTTAATGGGAATATTTCTAGACTTAGGCTCAACCTCAACCTAAATTAACAGCCTTAATTAAAAAATATAGTAAGATCTAAAGCAACAGGCAAATCTGGGACTGAATAATTTTTTCAAACAGTACTATAATTATAAAATGTAAGTTAGGTGTCAGTCAAATCCAACAATACAGCAATTGAAATAACGTAAAGAAATGCTTAGACCTTTAAATACAATTATTTACAAATACACAGTAATTATAGTGGACCATTAATATGGGTCAAGGAGAAACGATACAACCTGAGCTATAGTGAGAGCAGAAAAATATAAATTATTGGAAATCTATACATACATTCTTATAATAAAATATGTATAAATATATTGTACACCAATAATAATAAAAAACTCATTAAAAAACATAATTAAGAAAAAGCTTTTGTTTATTGATATATTTTTTGCTAATTTGTGTTATCTATCGTTTCTCAAAAGCATAGGTTATTTTAAGTAGTGGGACTGGCCGATAGAAGTAAAACTTCTGGAAATGAAATAATGTTAAAATTTTACTAATAATGAGTTTAGGACAGGAAAATTCTAGACAAACAAGAATGGCTACCCTTTATGAGCTTACCCTAACAATGTGGATCTTTTCCACTTTTTGCCTCCCTAACTTGGTGAAGCAGCAAGATACAATTTAGAATTATATCTCATATCAAAGGGTAAAATTTCCCTCACACTATGCAACTCAAATTTTTAGTTTTTAAAATACTTTAATCTAAATGCAAAACACATCGAGCATTGCTGCTCACCAATACTGTTCCATCTGGAGCGTTTCTTTGAGTCACGATATCAATTTACTCCCGTATAATTTTTTTCCCTTGCGTTGTAGAACATTGGTAAAGAAATTTCACTTTGAAAATTTTAACATTATCAAATTATTTAAAGACTAATCAGAGACTAGGACATGGACTAAACTCATGCTGTATCCGAATAAGCGGTTTAACAAGCTATATTATGAGCGTTCACTGTATAAAATAATCTAGAAATAACATTAAAATATAATAAAGCATACTAAAATAATGTTAAAAAGTGAGGTAAAGAAATAAAAAAATGGGAATGTACTTTGAGAAATAATACTACTAATAATTAAAAAAATATATAATTTTAAGTATATTTTAATTAATTCACCTGTACTAATCCAACCATGAAGGCATATCCAGTCATTGCGAATGTTGCTATTAACGCTGCAAGAATTGTGTTTCTTGTCTTATGAGGATAATCAGAGTCAACATCAGGTGAAATATTTGGCTTATTACTACCTTCATTCTTCTTCTTATTCTCGAATGCTAAAAACAGTATTTAAAGAATAAGATAAATTAAGAGATGATTAAAATAAATAGCATAACAGTCAATAAGAAAAGCAAAGAAGATAATAATCAAAGGATATAAAAAGTACAACAGAACCATCAACGATACTTAGAATAATTAAAATATAATCAAATATTTTTAAGTATTTTGTATGTAAGTTGTTTCTAAACATACAAAGGAACTCAACAGAGTAATTTGAGTCATCGAATTTGAAAGTTATTTGGCTCATTCGGTCAAAATCTCTCTACATACCAAAAATGGTCAATGTGACAATGACGTAGTCGGGTAAAAGTATAAATATTAATATTATACATAAAAATGGTTGACTGAAACCGAATATGAAGGAGATGGTCGGGGGATGGAGTCTAAAATGAACAAAAAATAGTTAGCAACTACTTATTTGCCCCACTTTCCACAGGGCTGTCGTGTGAGACAGCAATTGAATACCAACATTGAAAAACCCCTACTTTAACTCAAGCCAAATCAGAGATTATGTATACATCTCTGGAAAAAAAAGCAATTATAATGAAAAACTAAGAGCTTAAAAAATAGAATTTTTGCAGATCTTTTAATGTCTACTGAATATTTGACAAAATATTAATGGTATGCTCAATTTTTCCCAAAACTGAGATCATTAAGGAAGAGTAAAATATCATAATAAGAAAAACTTTAGTATTTTTTTTTGGGGGGGGGGAAGGGAGGAAACGAACATTAATTTTTATATAACAATTTCGTCATGAATATTAAAGAACGTACAATTTGTAAAATTAATTACCTTGATAATCCTGAGGAAAGTATCTTTGGCATATTCTTGAAACAAACTTTTGTAAATTCGTACAAGACTTCAGATGATTTTGAAGTATGGAATTTTTAAATGGTGCTTTCAACAATGGAGCCAGGTATGCGAAAACAACTGCATCTAAAGATGTAGGATGAGCACCAAACATAAAATCTTTTTCTCCCAACTTGACAGAAAGTGAAGTCAAACATTTTTCAGCATCACTGTAAAGCTAAAAAAAATATATATATTCTCTCTCTCTCTCTCCCTCCCTCCCTCTCTCTCTCTTAATATGTATATATGAGAGGGAGAGGGAGAGGGAGATATATATATATATATATATAATATAAACATTTTATGATTTTGGTAAATACTCGCTAATAGGTGGAGTAATTCTGAGTGTTAAAATTTATTTAGGACATTATTGTACCAGTATAACAATGGTTGTAATAATAGAAATAAACCAAAATCCAATTAACAAAAAGTTAATAAAATTTTAAAAAAGTAAAAGGGAGATAAATTTAATTTGGAAGATGTAAAAATTTTATATAATAGAAAAAGTGAATTAAGAAAATTTGGAAAATACAATCAATAACAACACTTGAAAGCATTTACAACTGTAAAAAGAAAACAGATTCAGGGAATACTGATATGAATTATGTAAATTCATTAAATAAGTTAAAATAAATAGTATATAATTATTCTTCATAGTCATCTAAAATAGATAAAAAGAAAACCAGTAAAAAAAAAATTAAGAAATCTAGTTAAAAAGAAATGTAAAGTTATTAAACCAGTTAAAATAAGTAGTATAAAATTATTCTACATAGTCATCTAAAATAGTTAAAAAGAAATCCTCATAGAGTATTCCAGAATCGGATCCAATTGAGATGTGTGATTGTGAAAGGGTCCTTAGTGAATGATCAGTAGGAAATGTTTTGGGATGTTCAAAAACAAAGAAAAGAAAAATTGATTTTAATTTTACTCATTTAAATAGTTGGAAAGAAAACATTTTTTTTGTTAATTTTTACCCAATTATTGAGTTTTTTAAGAGAGCAGAATGTGAAGTACTCATTAATAGAATACATTTTAAAAATGTTTAATACAGATTTTTAATTTTATGAATTTTAGAAAAGTTTTTCATCAAAACTAAGACGTGACCATATGATTTCAATTATAAAAATGGAAAACCTAATATTATAATATTTAACGAACTACTTTTTAAATTGTATGTAGGATTGAGTGTTTTAGAGACTATGGTGAAAACTTGTTTTTATAAATGGTTTTAAAATGGTGATAGAGCTGAAAAATTACAACAAAAAAAATGGTGTATTGAAAAAGATTTTTTAAATATTATTAGCAGTTTTTTCAACTAACAAAACGTATTTTTAAAAGCTGGCAAATAATAATTATACATGAAATCAATTAACCTTCAACAGGTCTTTATTTTTTTGTAAAAATGAAATTCAGTCATTCTTTTTTATTATTAATCAATCTAAAGATTTTTATCAAATAAAATCATCTAAATCACTTAATTTTAAAGCGAGAAAAATAATAGTAATTAATAATAAGTGTGTTCATTGTTTAAAAAGAACGGTTTTAATAGAAATGGAACTGAAAATTTTGGTCACTTTTATAAGTGCCTTACACTGTAGTAAAGGTTTTTTACTAGAACTGCCTTAATAAGCTTTATAAAACTGACAGAAGAAAAGCTCAAATTTTCAATTTTCTTTTCCTTTAGGCATGCTTGTGGATTTTATCCCCTTTATGGTGGTACAGTTATAACAAAACAATTTTAAAATTACCTTGTTTTCAATTTCTGAAATTGTTTCTGCTTCACATACAGCTTGAACAGTCTTTCTGGCATTAGTTACAAACCTCTGAGGGTAATAAAAATTGAACGGTAATGGAATAACTTTACAATACCAAGGTCTGGTCAACCCTATATAATTTTTTTCGTCTAGCCACCTAAAACGAAAATAAAATATCAAATAAATTAAAAAGATAAATCCATGGTTATAAATTTTTTTATTAACAAAATATCTAGTAAAAATTTATGTTCCATAACCAAAACAGATATAATTTAAATGGTAAAGAAGTACAGATTTAGATTTAAAAAGATTTATTTGAAAACTGCTGGATGTGGACATATTTTATTCTGCCAAAGTTTAAGAACATTAGAAATTTAATTAAACTGTATAATTGTATTTATTGATTCCGACATGGAATTTATGAAAAATAATTACATCTAAAAATCTTTTCCCGAAATAACAATAAATAGTCAATCAGTTTAATACAAGAGTATAGAACAGTTTACTACACAATAATCTCATTCTAAAAAAAAAAAATGATAAAAAACCAATGGGTATTGTAATATTTAAATAAATTGGATTTATACCAAATAGCAAGAGAAATTTTGGAAAAAGTCAATAAACCAGGAAAAACTAACAAAAATTATATTTTTTTATCAATTTAATTATTAAATATCCATAGCAAACAATTACATGGAAAACAAAACAAATGTACACATTAAAATATACAAATACAGAATCAAATGTATCTTAGAATTTTTTTTTTATTATTTCTTTTTCATGTAATTGTTAGTTTTTTTTAATTACCATTAAAATGATAATAAATGAGCAAAGAACAAGTCAGGACCACCTACCAAGGGTAAAGGTAGGTTCAAAGGTAAAGGTTGAACTGAAGGCAACAATAAAGCGGAAGCGTGGGCCAGCCGTTTAACGTCTATATTTCTATTTCAAATGCGACATATTTGATCTGTATACAGGAAGTAGTCATAAAGATATGACAAAAAATGAAAAATAATAAGAGAAAGATACAGAAATATGATAATAATAATAACTATAATAATTTTCTAATTTAGGAATAACTAAGTAAAATTAGAATGACATGTTACTAATAATACGAGTTATTATTAGTATTATATTATTAATTATTATCATTACTAACGAGTATATACTAAAGAAAATATAGTTAGGGTAGTTAATGCAATATAGGATATAATAACAATGATTGTAAAAGAAGTAACTAATAATAAGTAAAAGTAAAAAAAAAAAGTATAAATTTTATTTTCATCACCAAAATTTTTCTATTATACTTTTGTTTTTCACCTGTTGGTTATCTCTATATCCCTTATATTATCTATCGCTGTATTTACTTATATTTATTCATCTATGTTTTATTAACTTTCACATTTACTTTGTTTTGTTTTTTGTAAACTTTAACATCACATGTTTCTATTTACTTATTTCACTTATCATTACCATCACCTATATTGTTAACATTCCATCACAATATTTCACTTATTTCTATACTTTATTACTTATTTTTAATCTTTTTATATCTCACCTTGTACTTTTATATATATTTTTATTTTATTTTGTAAACTTTCACTTCCAATTTTTAAATTACCTTATTTCACTTTATATTATTCATGTTACTCCTGTTATCTTTACTATTACTATTAAGAGCGAAGATAAATGATTATTTTCACGATATATAAATACTACAGTTGTTGTCATTGTCTAATTATTTATCTTACTTACTTATTTGTAATTTTTTTTTTTTAAACTACTCTTTATTTACTTTTACTTATTATTATTTACTTCTTTTACAATCATTGTTATTATATCCTATATTGTATTAACTACCCTAACTATATTTTCTTCAGTATATACTCGTATTATTAGTAACGTGTCATTCTAATTTTACTTAGTTATTCCTAAATTAGAAAATTATTATAGTTATTATTATTATCATATTGCTGTATCTTTCTCTTATTATTTTTCATTTTTCGACATATCTTTATGACTACTTCCTGTATACAGATCAAATATGTCGCATTTGAAATAGAAATATAGCCGTTAAACAGCTGGCCACCTCCTCCCCACTTCCGCTATATTGTTGCCTTCTGTTCAACCTTTACCTTTGAACAGGTAGGTGGTCCTAACTTGTTCTTTGCTCATTTATTATCATTTTTATTTATAATTATTCTTTCAAGAAGTTTATTTAATTTATGTTCGGCTCCTGCACTTTTTAACTGTATATCTTACATATTTTCCAAAAATGTTTACTCTTACCATTTTTTATTCTTATCATTGTTCATTCAATTTTATTTTATATTGATACTATTTTATGTCTTCCTTCCTTTTATTTATATGTAATTTCTTATAATTTTTTTTTTTTACATAATATTTATCCTAGCTTAAATTGCCTTATTATATGTTATTGTTGTAATATTCTCAGTTTTTTTTTGTATCTTTTTAGCCCTGATGAAGCCCTGCAAAGTAGGGCGAAACATCGGAAAATAAATAGTTGTAAACTATTTTTGTTTCTGTTTTGACCGCAACTCTGACCATCTTCTTATATATAAATCTTTTTGGTCAACTATATATACATATATATAGGATTAGAATAAATCTATATTATTTTACATGGTGCTCTAAACAGCAGTTTTGAGACAAATATTTTTCCCTAATCATGATAGATTTTAAATTTGAAAATAATAAAAAGGTAGCACAATATTTTACCAAATGTAAATTTTTGATTAAAACGATGTTTTGCCAATAAAATCATCATTAAGAAAATTGATTTATGACTTTTGTTATTTAATTAAGCTGTCTATTTTTCAGTATGCCTGAACTAGACATATAACCAAAATATTGTTGTTTGAAAGAAAAATATACAATCAGTGCAGTACTGAGCAGTCTACATGATGGGTTGAGTGGTGAATAGAAAAACATGTAATGCAGGATAATGAAAAGGCTGAAGATGAGTTGTTATAGCTCGAAACATCCACTATTATAAAGAATTTATGATGAAAGAATAATGATCTCTAATAACTTTCAGTGCATCAAGAAAGTTCAGACAAAATAACTTTACATATTATTAGTAAAAGGATGAAGGTTAACAGGACAATAGGACTTAATACAATTATTATTAACAATTTAAATAGCCATAAATACAGAACATTTGTCAACATAAGTAAACAATATGTGGCGTCCAATCAAAACACAACACATAAACAAAACTTACTAACCATATGTACTGTAAAGCTGGAAACAACTTTTCTTTAACCATGTAAGTGTATGCTAAACTATCAGCTTCTTCGACCGTCGAAAGCCCATGATCAGGACTAACATTCTGAAGAAAAAATTACAAATAAAAATTTACATAAACATAACAATACAACACGTACATCACAACTCACCTTAATCCTTAAGTATGACATTACTTCATCATAATCATGAAAAACATGTTTCCCATGAGACACTACAGGTAGTGTACCATTGGGAGTCCAATATGGGTTTTTGGATACTTTTATTTTATATTCTTTGCCAGAAAATTTTACAAGGGCCTAAAAATAAATAAAAAATAAAACATGTCAAAAAATAAATCATCTCTGCTCTTTCATTGCTTACATACCAAAATCTTCAAACATTCAAGATCTATAGTAGGTAATCCCCAGTCCCCTGGCCAAATCTCAATAATCATAGGATGATTTAAAGACATTCTATGTGTTTAAAGCATCAACTATGTTCGAATCTTTACCCATTGGTGCACCTTATCCTAAACTTATCTAAAGGTTATGCTACTAAAGCAAGAGATGGAAAGAGCTACGCAGCTGGTTCTCAAAAAGCAGAAAAACATTTCTAGACGAATGCAACCAAACATAACGTCATCAATTGATGAGTGTTATTTAACATTCGTAACACGAACGTAACACTGTAAATTTTTTAAATTAGTTCCAGTAAATTTTTTTTTCGAAAAAAATATTTACATACCACATGTCATCATAATTAAACTTCAAACAAATACAAACTATGTTTAAAGATTGGTAAATCATTTTCTTTAAGTAATTAGGGAATTTTGTTGACTAACGAGTTATGTTCCCATTTTGTTTGCTATTATTTGTTTTTTCAAATACAACTATATGCACTTTTATAGATATTCTAAATCCTAGTTTTACTTTGAAAATGTATCCTAATACATTCTTATTATTTCTAAATCAAATCCAATCATTTTCATCTTAAATTATAATCATTTTCAATTCATATATGACCAGTGTTGGGCAAAAGGCAATTGTAATTACTAAGTACAGTCAAATGTGATTGCGATCACCTTGGTTTAATTAATAATTGTAATTTCGGACTATTATTACAAATACAGCGGTTCATGAAGAATTTGAAATTACTAATGACAATTGTAATTTCATTTCTCAGTTTCAAATTACAGTAATTGTAATCGCAATTACTTTTTACCTAACTCTGAATATGACCCAGTAAACATAAATGTAACGCATTATATTATAATTGAATAATCTCTATGTTGTAACACAAATAACGTGAACATTTCATTAATAGGACAGTTTTTGTTTCACAGCTGATAAACCATGCATATGTAGGAGCTTGAGGGTTAGCGTTGTTTTTACCACTTGTAATGAAGAACAAAATATTTTGTTAACATCGAAATATTTTGAAGTAAGCAGAATATATATATAGTATAGAAAGTACTTTTAGTGTAACAGGTAAGTGAAGAGGGCCATGTTTTAGTACGAATAATTGTACTGCAACGCGATCTCTGTATCTAATTCATCAAAATTTATTTTTCATCTAAAAGTAGCAAGGCAATTATATCACGTTCCAATACTTCGCTGACTCAGTCCCTTGGATCAAAGGCAGGCATAAGATATAAATTTGAAGAAAAAAGAATAAAGGGCTTTTTAAAAAAACTCCTCCATATTTATTATTACCGCCCGGAATCTATTAAGGCGCTACTTCACGCGTGGTAGGATTCACCTACTTCTCTAGACTTGTTATTAAGCCAACGTCTGACCTCTGTCGCTCCAGTAATATAAGCTATCTGTATAAGTGCCCCCTTATTAGTAAATCCTGCAGGAGGGCGCTCCCAGAGCGAATACGATTTACTATACTAAATCCCATCAAAGATTCCTATCTACCTCTACCTTTTTTCGAACTAAACACGAGTAACGCAGAACGCATGTTCTTAGACTGTTTTATCCACAGTTGCGCAAATAGTGATGATTCCTGACTAAATAGGCCCTAAAGGACTCCTGTCTCTTTATCATATTTCACCGAGAAAATAATTAAACACTCTAAGTTGCCAGGACATGAAAATAAAGCGAAGGTATATAAGCTATGAAGCACGCTGCATCAAAGGACACAAGATTTATGTTTCATTTACGTATTACATTTTATTAATCCATGTTTATTTTTATTTTTTTAGAGGGACCGGAAAAAAAGTCTTCAAAGGACATAGTGTGAATAACTTTAGCGACTAGCAGAGCACTTCTCGACGTATAATTTAGCCTTACAGGAGTATGCTTGCATGAAGGACCCCGAATAGTACTGCTTACAAAGCGTGGAAATGACTATTTGTAGAGCAGAAATTTTGATGAACTTCAGTCAGCTACTGTACTTATTAGACCTTAAACTTTTAGAAACAACGTTTAATTTTCTAACGTTGGCCCAAGTTCTCTTGTGAAGAGAAACTTCGGAAACATTATCCTGTTTAGATCTGTATATTAAACAAATCTACCAATCTATTGAATTTCATTAAGTTTAAAAATATGGCAAATTCAATAATAACATTTACTAATTCGCTTTTCATTACGTCATTTGCAGCTCACATCTTTGATAATTTTAATTGGTTTAGTTCTATACTTTCAGTTATGAACGCATCATAGTCGTTGGCTTACAGGATAAACCTTGAATTCGTTTATCAAACTATACGTTGTTTTCAAAATACGATTTTTCTTGTCTGAAATTTAACACGAAAGATTTTTATATGTGAAGTTGTAATAATTTTAAATTAACTTTTGAACTATAAACTTTGTGTTTGTTTATACTTATGGTTTAATTTCGTTCCTTAATTACTAATATTTTGGTGTTTGAACATTTTTTTTTCTTTCAAGTAAGTATTCTATCTGCAGAACTATTGTTGAATGGGATTCAACTTATTTAGAGGCTTAATTTTTTGGTATTATAATATTTTATACTATTTCAACAAAATGTCATGATGAAACATGGAATCTTTATCAAAAACTATTTTGAAATTTCTTCGGTAGAGGATCTTCTCATTATAGTTATTACATTATTATGACTGCTATAAATATTATGTATAACCAGGAGGTATTTAGGGTTTTATGAACTTTAAATTTACAGATAGTGACCTAGTCTTTTCTATGTATTAAAACCTAACTGCTAAATATTTTGTCTTTTTATGGCTATCTATTAAATATAAATTTCATGATTTTCTGTCATTTGTTAGGAACTTCAATTCTTAAAATAACCTAGTAAAGTACCTTTGTAAAAAGTAAAATACTTCATAGTTGTTGTTATCTGGGGCTTTAGAGCATAAAACTCTGAGGTCATCAACGCCCATACTTCATAGTAATCTTTAATATTTCTTAACAAAGTCTAACATAACATATTATAATTTTCATAAAGTTTATTATTATAATCAGTTTTAATATTACCCGAAATCAGTTTTAAACTCTATATTATGTTGGAAATTACTTTAGCCATTTATATATTTCTGGCAAAATCTAAGATTGATTAACATTGCCTGACAAATTAGTAATTTGATTTGGTTTATCAAACAAAATTTGTCTTGATTTGATCCTTTAGAACATTATCTCTGAGTCCAGTTATTTTATTGAAAAAAGTCCATGGCCATGTCAAAACAATAGTAATGAATTGGACTCATTGATTTTGTTGTTATCTTTGTTTCTCTTGATTGTGATATTAAACAATGAGTGCTTTTAAATGGTGAAAAAAATATTGGTTTACATTTAAATTTAAGAATTATCAAATCTCCAAGTATTTTAGTATTTCTCAATTGGTGTATCTTGGTATTTTATTTTCTTATATCAATTGATCTATTTTTTAATCTTTTTTTTTTAGTCAATCAAAATGGACTCTTCTGATAATGCTCCTTCACTTACTAATGGGGAAGATGTTCAAGATGCTTTTGGATTTTCTAAGTAGGTTATAAAATTGTTCCTTATGCTTACATTCAGTAGACTAAAGTTATGTAAAAGATTATTGGTATGAGTTACTTTTTGCCCGTAGCATTTGTTTTAGAAATATTTTGCATAGTTCTCTCTGTGACGATTTGCACTGGAAAATTGCCAAGCATTTCTAATTGCATTTTCTTATTTTTTAACCCACAACGCACCAGCTATCAGTTCTGGAAACTGGTGGGTCTATTGGGCCCTGTATCATTGTTTGACTTATTATTACTTACTTATTAATTATTTTACATAGAAATAGGGCATAGAGCCTAAAAAAAAAAAAATTTTTTTTTTGTTACTGGTTATTTTATATTAAATTTTATACTAAAGTTGAATATGAATAAATATCCGTGTGTAATACTAATACACCTGCTACATCATGAAACAAAATTTTTCATTTTTTTTTAAAATAGATACAAAGTTTGTTTAAATGCTAATGTTAATTTTTAAATTGTAACTTGTGTGTGGTTATTTTTTGTATAATTTTACTTATTTTTAATTTTAGTCCAAAAAATAAAAATAAGAATGGAGATGCTGCTATGGTGGTGCATAAAGACTCACTCTTTTACAAAATGGATCATACAAGTGCTGGAGTTGCATTTATATTTAACCATGAAAAATTTATTATGCCACATTTAAGAGACAGAACTGGAACTCAAGAAGACTGCTCTAATTTAAGAAAATGTTTTGAACTACTTGGTTTTAGTGTTACTGTTTATCAAGATCTCGAAATCAAAGAATTTATGCAAAGAATTGAAAAAAGTAATTATTATTCTTATTATAAATCAGTTAAGAATTATAAGATATATAATTATAAATATTATTAGTCAATTTAATGTTTTATTCCTTAAAGGTTTGTATAATGATTGTTTTTATTCAGACTATTTTATTAATAGTGTATTGCTTGTTTTTATTCAGACTATTTTATTAATAGTGTATTGCTTGTTTTTATTCAGACTATTTTATTAATAATGTATTGCTAGCATCTGCTTATATCTAATATATCATACTTCATTGTCATTTCTTGGTGCTTGGATACTTTGTGTTTTGATGGTCTTTTATAAGGGTTGTTTATTTTTTTTTTTTAAAGGGGGTTCAACTGCTTGGTCATCAATGCCCGTTGGTTGTTGTTTTAAAATATTGAAGCTATAATTTTTAATTGATTAATAAATTAATTAATTGATTTAATAAATTGAAGCTATAATTTGTTTAATAGTGTTCGATTAACTTATAATTTGTTTAATAGTGTTCGATTCATTTATGATTTGTTTAATAGTGTTTGTAGCGATAGTGGAGAAAGGAAGATTAAAAGTAGATAGTGGGTTATTCCGTTTCTAAAAATAAAGTAAGGTAAGTAGGTGATTACAATAATTAAAGGCTGATTATTAAGTTAGTCTTATGGATGAATGGATTTAGTTATTCTTTCCATTATGGAATCGTCGTTTCTCACCATCATTGGAACATTTGTTGTTATCCCTAACTGCTCCAATGTTATTTTGTAATAATTGCAATCTTCAAAGATGTGTTTGACAGTCATATTACCATTTCATTTCGTACATTTTGGATGGGCTTCTCCTGTTATGAGGTGGACATGTGTCATTGGGGTATGTCCTATTCTGAGTCGGGTGATCACTACTTCTTCGCGGCATCTACTTCAGGTTGATATAATCCAGGATTTCAGATCTTTCTTTAATTTTAATTTACTGGGCAGACTTTCATCCCACATTGCTTGCCATATTTTATTTATGTATTCCTTTAAAGGGTGAGCAAGTTCTTGTGCAGTTAATATTGGTGCGGTTCTACTTGGGAGGACTAGTTCTTCTCTGGCAGCTTTGTCAACCATCTCATTTCCTGTAATACCAACATGTCTGGAAGCTCAGGCGAAGTAGACTGATTTACCTATTTTTTTTAACATTATTAAGTATTCATGAATTTGTTAAACGAGAGGGTAAACCGAATACATTAAATCTAGTCCTTGAAGAGCATTAATGGAGTCTAATAGTATCGATATATTGTCATTTGGTATTTTTGATATGCAAAAGTAAAGGGCAGATGCTATGGCATTCAGTTCTACAGTATAAATATTAAAGAGATGATGCAGTTTTCTCTTATGGGTCGTGTTTTGTGTCACAAAGGCAGATCCTATTGTGCAGATCTGATTTCAAACCATCTGTATATAAAGCAGGTATGTTCTGGCAGAGTTTGTAGTAGCTCTTGGGACATTTCTTGATATTTTGATTTTGTATTTTGTTTGCGGTATTTGGATAGCTATAGATTTACGTTGGGACGTTGGTAGGTCCGGGGGGGGGGGGTGTTATTTTCTGGTATATTGATGGCTATTGCTTTTAATTCTGTGACAGTGACCGATAATCGCTCAGCAAGAGGTAGTGATGTATATATCTTCTGTTGTAACTGTCTAGAGAATTTAGAATTGAAAATGTACTTATAAGTTGGATGTGAGGGTTGCAGGTATAGTTGGGAAAAATAATTTGTAGCTAATATTTATCGTCTGAATGGGGGGAATATTCCACATTCAGCTCATAAACTTAAGATTGGACTGGACCTAAAGACACCTGTTGCAATGCGGATTCCGGTGTTCTGAAGGGTGTCGAGTTTGGCAATACACAAAACTTCCATAATCAAGTTTGTATATTTTCAACATTGTTGATCTATCAGCTCCCCATAATGTTTTGCCGAGAACTTTTAAGATTTTAATTTTATCTATGCATCTGTTTCTAAGTGTACTGGTGGTTCCAAGAAAGGTGCCTATCGAATATCAGGCCTAAAAATCTATAATATTCAACATACTGTAATGGAAAATCTCCTAGGGTGAGTTCTGGGGATGGAGGTGTTCATCTTTTTCTGCTGAAATATAGACATTTAGTGTTTTTGGTTGAGAAGGTAAAATCTGAGCTATTTGTCCTGTTTTTTAATCGATTAAGAGCTTTTTGTAGTTTGATTTTTATTTGGTTTATGTCATTTAAGCAGCACATTATAGCTAGATTGTCCACATAGAGCATCATCTTTTTTCCTCTGGGCATGTTTCTTCCTAAGTTATTAATGGCCAAGGCAAACAAAGTTGTGCTGAGAACACATCCTTGTGGTACTCCAATTTTTTTTTTTTTGTTCGAAATTAGCCGAGAGATGATTTCCTATTCTGATTTTGAATATCCGTAGAGATAAGAACTGCTTGAATGTTATGAGATCACCTATAAAATTTAAGGATATAAGTTTTTATAGTAGTATTTTTGCTCGTACAGTTGAATGGTTTAACTATGTTGAAGAAAATTACGATTGCTTGCTGTCTTTCTATGAAGTTATATCATAGTTCAGCTTCCAATTGAACTAAGTGATCGATAGTGGACCTCCCTCTACGAAATCCGCTTTGGTAGCTATGGAGAATATCATTTCTTTGAAGGATCTATACCAAGCACTTGTTAGCCATTTGTTCCATTATTTTGTAGAGGCAACTTGTTAGAAATATCGGGCGGTAACTGTTTATTTGGTGCTTGTCTTTGCCTGCTTTTAGGATTGGAACTACTACTGATTGTTGCCAGGCATTAGGAAATTCACCAGTTTTCCACACATGATTAAAGAATTCGAACAGCCAGTTTAAACAGTTTTGTGGAAGGTGCTGAATCATTGCATAATGGATATCGTTGGGGCCGGGTGATGATCCTTTGAGATTTTGGAGAATCAATTTAAGTTCCCACATAGAGAAAAGAGAGTTAATTTTTTTTCTGGGTCTTCGGTTTGGTGATATATGGAGTTATCTATGGGTTCCTGATCTTCTGTATCATCCGAATAAATTGAAGGTGGGTTAAAGATTTTTGAATAGTGTTCACCGAACTTTCCAGCTATTATTTCAGGGTTATCTGTCAGAGTTTTCTGTCTTATTCTGTATTTATTATTATGGTATTTATTTTTAGTGAAATGATAGTCAGCAGTTTGATAAAAAATTATTTATGAATTAGGGCACTGATTACAGTTATAAATATAGTTTATGTATTATCCATTTGAAAGGTATGTAAACATTGTCTTACGGATCATGTTTTTTTAGATTTTCGATTGCCCTGTTTTTTTTGTTTACTACAGTTAACTCTTTTACCAGGTTGTTTTCCGAGTCCATTGCCTGAGACTGTACCGACGTCTTGAGATGATAGAAGTGAGGGAAAGGAGGAGGAGGGACTAGGGGAGTGGGAGTCAAATTCAATTGGATTTTTTGTTTTTTTATTGTATAATTTTGGTTGTTTATATTTTCTCCAAAGTTAAATATTATATTTGTTTGAATGCTTATATCTTTTTTTTTTAGTAATATGTGAATTTTGTTTGGTTATATCAGCAAAGGTTTTTCAAGTTGTGTTGGGTTCTGCGCTTTGTATATTTTCCTGGCTTCACTTAAGGGTATTTTATTAATTACCTATATGGCTTTAATTTCTTTTTTAAAAATTCGGCACGAGTGATCCACGTTTCCATTACCATCTTTATAATAATTGGTGCAAAAGAGTAGTTTTCAACTGGTAGTTCGTGAGAGTCTTGAAGTAGTCTGCAGCAGAATCCGGTAACACATATGATTGTGCAGATTTATGGACAAAATCATTTTATCAATTACATAAGTTATATTATATAATTAATAACTTTATACAGGTAATTACCTGTTATGTTAAAACCTTTCAATTAACAACCATTTAATGCAATACCTAATTCCTCATATGACTTAAAATGTACTTTTAAGCTACCTAATTCTCCAACATTTCCTGAGAGGCACCTCCCTTTTCCCTAAATCAGGAGTGGGGGTGGGCCGCACAGTGTTGAGCCTATTATTCTGTAAACTTTTATGGGCTGATAACCACCAGTATAAATTTTTTTTTCTCATAATTACACTTATAATAAATCCTGTGCAAGATGTCCTATTTTTGTCAAGTTTCTGATTTTACAGAAAAATGTCTGATGATTGCTGGTGATTTCACCATTTTTGGCCTTCTTAATCTTGTAACCGTTTGTAATATGTTGTCTACTTCACTAGATTCTCTGTTCCACTATCCATTGGAAGTCCTTTTGAACTGTTATTATCTACTAATAAGGCTGAATTATTACTATATTAAAGCAGTTAGTAATGAATTTGTTTATGGATAGCATAGGGTTATCAGTGCTATATCCTACCCTCAACCCAGAGAACTAAATTCAGAGTTAGGTTCTCAAGAACCTTACTGGATTGTTGAGAGTATTCGAACATCTCTTATCCTCGTAAATCTCTTATAATGTATATCAGAAATCTTCTGAAATAAAAAAGATATATTTTGAAATTTTAATAGTTATATTAATATGGATTGTAGTAGTTGAAAATTTATTTAGATTAGTTAACAAAATTTATGTGTGTGCAAATTTATAAAAAAAACTTATTTTTGTTTACCTTGGCTGTTTAGCTATAACATTACATAATAATGCCCATTAAAATAAAATGAATAATTGATGTAGCTGATATATATGAAAATTTATTTTAAGAGATATATTTGAAGTTTTTGATATGCATAAAAACTTGATATGGATTATAGTTGCTGAACTAGACTATTCAGATATGGACTGCTTAGTCATATGTGTCTTGTCTCATGGTGAAAGTGGTGTAATTTATGCGAAAGATGCAGCCTTCACCCATGAAGATTTGTGGGGTCCTTTTACTGCTGATAAGTGCAAATCCTTAGCTGGAAAACCAAAGTTGTTTTTTATTCAGGTAAGTTTATTTGTTGATAAGAATTTTAAATGATTCAATGTACATTTAAATGTTCAACGTAGGCGTTAGTTGTCTTAACTTGCCAAAAAAGCTTAATTGGAATCTATCTATCTCCACCCCTACTTTACCCCTACAATTTTAAATGTCCTTCTTCACCTTAAAGTCATGCAATTTAGTATTTCTTACTTATCAAAACATTTTATGTTCTCCGTGGAAAAAAATATTTACCAAATTAAATTCATTACATTACTTTCTATAGTATAAATATGATACCAAACCATTGAGCAGGTATTGGAACATATTTAATACTGACCACTCTGACTTTGACTTCTGTCAAAACAGCCCTGACGAAGCCCTGCAACGTGGGGCGAAACATACATACATGGCTCATTGAAATAGTTGTCACTATTTGAGTTTTTATTTCTGGCTGCACCTGGATTATATTCCATTTATTAATAATACACACGGTCAATCAGCGATCTTCCAGTATTTAAAAAACATTTTAATTGCTTTGTTACTACTTTAATTTATGAAATGAACTTAATGGGTATACAAATAAGATGGCTAGACCAGAAGGTTTTGTTGAAATTGTCAGTTGTTTAACGTAATATTGTTAGTTTGATTATCTGGTAACAATATGACCTTAAAGTATTGTGACTTCATACCAACATCACATAATCTTTTCGTGCTAAAACGTCTTTATGTACCAAATGAGCATCATGTGTGGGAACTTTTGATTTACTTCTTTAATTTGAAGAAATCTGCAAGCAAGAACAGAGTGGAAGGTCGAAAGTGTAAGATGACTTGGAATTGGAAATACTATTGGTAGACGATTTATCCCTAACACAAAAAGAACTTGTATTTACATTAGAAGTAATTCATTCAACAAACAGTTTCAAACCATTTAAATTCGCTGGAAATGATTCAAAAACAAGGAAATGGGGTTTTATACAAATTATAGCCGAGAGACATTGATCGCAGTTTTTGCATTAGTGTAATTACTGATTACTGATGATGTTACTATAATCATTGATGATGAAAAATGGATCTACTGCGATAACCCTTGGAAGAAAAAATCATGAGGACTGCCTACACATGTTTCAGCAAAACCTAATATTCTTGGAGAAAAAACTCATACTTTATATTTGGTGTGATCTGCTTGGTCTTGCTGCTGTGTATCATGAGTTGAGGTAATAACCATTCTTTCTCATTAAATTATGAGAGATAGTTGACCGTGGATGATGAACGAGAAGATGGTCGGGGGTGCGGTCAATAAAAAAGACAAACAAAATTTTCCGCCCACCTTTGAACGTATTATTTCACTTTTAAACCTTTTCTCACACATTTGTCGTCCCCCACTTATATTACGTTTCCTCTTTTTAACTGTTGTTAAATAACCATGACACTGTCATCTTCCGGTACTTCGTTATTCGATAATTCGTTAGTTCATATATATTTTTAACTCTTCCTATCACCATTTGTCATCACCCTCTCACACGCTTTCTTCCTATAAATTTTTCTACTTTTTATTTTTTATTTTCACCCTCTCGTAACGTTTTCTTTATAAAAAAACACTTAGTCATTGTTGTAACGGCTTTTTTAATTCTGAGTTTGGCCGTCATTAGCGCAGTATCCATTAGGCGTTTGATTTTCCAGCGAACAGGTTCGTTTTTATTCTTTTTTAGTTTTCTTTCCCCTTTCTTTATTTTACTCTTACCCCTTATTTTCTCCACCTTTATCCATTTTCCTTACCCGCGTTATTAGTTTTGTTCACTATACTTATAATTTGCCTCTTTATCATCTATTATTGTTATATATATTTTCTTCCTCTCAATTTTCATTTTGTTTTCATATTTCAAGTTTTAAATTGATAATAACTAATATGTTCATACTTCTTTGCATTATATAACTTCAATTTTATTTCATTTCCTTAATTATGTTATTTTACCCACTTTTCAATTACCTATGTATACATTTTATTTCCCGCTTCTCTCATCACTTCATTTTATTAGTTCTATTTTGTAAAATTATTCTGTTTATACTTTCTTTTTTACTTTTTTATTTTTCTATACTTACTGTGGTTGTTATCTTGTTCTGTTTTTAGCCCTGAAGAAGGCTAGAAACTCTAGCCGAAACGTTGACACATTAAAAATAGGATAATCAAACTTATTTGTGTATTTCATTGACTGCACCCCCAACCATCTTCTCCTCTTTTTCAATAAATTTTTGGTCGACACGAAGGAAACTTATTTGTACCCTTACATATTATACTATGACACGATTTGAATAATTTAAACTTTTTATTATTATTTCCACCTTGATTATACTTTTTGTTGAGATTAATTATATTTAAAGATTTATTTCTTAAATAATAAAATTGTTTTCTATTTTAAGGCTTGCCAAGGTACTAGGTTGGATCCTGGACTGACATTAAAAGCTGAAGTAGATTCGAGTCCATCCTATAAAATTCCAATTCATGCTGACTTTCTAATAGCATATTCTACTATTCCAGGTAATTTATTTTTTTTAATTAATATTCTATGAAAAAAATTCCAACTATTAATTAACATAACCATGTATCATAAGTAAATTAGTTATTAGTAGCTACATGGGTGATTCTCAAAAAAAGCTTCATTTTCAGGGCCAAAATTTCGACTGAGCGAACGATCTTCAAAAATTTTCCAATTTTTCAAGTGGCTTCCTGGAATCATAAAAAACAGTATGCATTAAAAAATATAGCTCAAATAATTTTTTTTGGGACCAAACTCTTAATTTGTTGGAGTGGTGGAAAATATTTTAGCTGCCGACCTTAAAAGGAATTCTGAATGTCTCTGAAAGCAGGCAGTCCTCAGAAAGGGTTTATCCACGACATTTTTATTAAGATTTAAAAAAAAAAACACGTATATTCTGAGTTTTTTATTGAAATTGATTTCATTACCATCGTTAAAAATGATAATCAAGGCTTTTGAGACCATAAAAAAAAAACCTTTTTTTAAAGAAATTATAATTTTTTAAAGGATATTATAAATAGGGATAGAAAGAATGTGATATAAAAAAAACAATCTTGCATTCATTTGAAGGACACACTACAATTGATTTTGTTTTGAAGATTATTATTGTTTTTTAGATATGATGTTCTCAAATAGTTTCAACCCTAAAATAAAAACATTGGTTTTCATAATAGAAAAATGAGTGATGAAGTTTCTTTTTTTTTTTCAACAGAATAAAAAATGAATAAATAAACCAATTTCCTTTCTATATCAAAACCTTCTCAGGATAAAAATTTTATTGGAGCTTCAGTTTTATTGTGGGAAAAATATGTGGTAAGACTAGATTAATTTTTTTAAATAAAATCTTGATAGTTTTATTATGGACTTTTTATAATAAATTACAAAGTACTTATGAATTCTTTTGTTTAAAGTTACTAAAAATAAAAATAAAATATTTAAAGTTTTAATATGAGAATCATTTTTGTTACAAGAGAATATCAGATAATGGCATGGATCCCGTAATATTTAATTATAAGTACAAATAACTTTCAAATCAGAAATATTGTTGTATCCTTATCCTGTTTTCAGGGTAGATTTTTCCATGTCCATCTGCTTTCAAAGCACTCGGCATTCCATCTAAGGTCAGTGACTAAGTAGCTAACAATAATTCAGCGGTAGTAAAAGAATTTGAACTTCAAGAACTTTCTGATTCTAATATCTGATAGGTAGATATTTAAAAGCAACAGTTCACTTTAATAGGAAGTAAAACTGTGTTTAAAAAACAAAACAAAACAATATTTTAAAAGAACGATAGCAGCGCGGTCGTGTGTATCATGAATAACATATTTATGTTTATTTATATTTATTCAGGTGAACATCATCTGAAAATTAGCCTTTCTCTTTAAAAGCTGAGCATTGACAGTTGGTGGGTAGTAAAATACAGTTTTAATGAGCTTTGGCAGTGTTTCTCCTTGATATCACTTTAGTTTCATGAAATTCTATTTCATTCTGTATTTCCTGTAAATATAAGTAAAGTATAGCATTGTAGGAACTGAACTGAGTATTGTGAAGTGAGTTGAAATTTTTAGATGCTATTACTTTATTTACTTATGCATGTGGATGACTTTACTGCAGAATGAGTGCATACTTCAACTTTTCGTTTTGTATTTAGAAAAATACAAAATTCAGTTTTTTTAGGGATAGTGGAAGTAATTTTTTATTCTTGAGTAGGGGGAGGTTAGGACACCCGTTTTTCTTCTTTATACTAGACTTTAATTGGTGCATTCTAACATATCTTACCTTAACAAGAGCAATGCCAGCTAATTTTGACTACCTTTTATTAAAAAAATTAATTCCTAATTTAATTGAGTTTATTTTTATATTCATCTCCATCCAAATCCATTTCCTTTTCACATGTCCATTTCCATCACCTGATCTACATTATTCTCCCCACTTTATATCAACTTCTAAAATGGAACAAAATAATTTTTTTAGTGATTGGTGTTCACCATTTCTTATTTATTAACAAGATAATAACTCACAACACTACAATAACTCTTTATTGAGACTATTTAACATGGCCGAGTTCTTGATTTAGTAAATATTTAAAGAAAGTTGCAGAAAGGAACTTATTTCTGCAGATATGATAAAATATGTTTTAAACAGATATTTTTCTTTTCTTTTTAAGTTCCTAAAATTTAAAATTATTCAGCATTTTCTTAAAAAATGTTTTTATTCCTGTTAATGAACTCTTTTTTATTTTCACAGGATTTTATTCTTGGCGTAATACAGGAAAGGGTTCCTGGTTTGTACAAGCCCTGGCAATCGAGCTGAAAGAAAACGGTTTCAGGTATGACATCCTCACTCTCCTTACTTTTGTAAATAGGCGTGTTGCTGTAGACTTTGAATCATATGTTCCTGGAGATCGAGTGATGCACGCACAAAAGCAGATTCCATGTATTACAACAATGCTCACTCGGCTGTTGAAATTCCAACAAAAAAAGTGACAATTTTTATGCTAAAATTTTTTATGTAAGTGTAAAAGATTTTCTTAATCAAAAAATAGGAAATCGATGTTACATTAATATTTAAAAAATAATTAATTCACTAAATGAATAAAATGTGATCTTTATATATAACTTTTTGAAAAACAGGAAAAAATTTGTCTATACTATACAGAGATATAAAATATGTTAGTGCAATACTAAAATACACAATTGTGTATTATGGAAAAAATAATTTATCGGAACAATTATGTTTTAAAAACATATTTTTTTACTATATCAATATTTTTATTATTTATCGATTATATATTTATTACTTTCCCTGAACCAAACTATACATGGGAAGTTAACTTAAGTTATTATTGGAGAAATGTCTCAGGTATTTTTCTTAGACTTGTATACTAAGTTAAGTTATTCATTAACTCTTTTTTTTTTTTTTTCTTCAAAATTAAGGGTTATTTTGAGCAATGATTTTTCAAAAGAATAATTTTTGATATGTTAAAATTTATCTAATTAGATCCCTTTCCAATTAGATCGCTCCTGTTCAGAAACTTTGTAATAAAATACCAAAAATATCGTATACACTAATTATTAAGATAAATTAGAATATTTAAATTTGAAATATACAGTTATATCTAGACTTAAATTAACTAGGTTAATCTTGAATACACAAATAAAAAAAAAACTTCTTACTGCTCATTTACATCTATATTACATGGAAATAAATGTATCATTTTATCTAATATGTTGTGTGTAGATAAATAGGTCCATCGCACTTATAAAAACAGAATATTGCTATCACTTGGGATTTTGCTCACTGGCAATGCTCTATGCCAAAAAATAACCCATAATTTTGGAAAGACTTATATGTATTATTTTTTCTTTATTTATTTTAGCATTAGGAATTATATTTGAGAATTTTTTTTCTTTATCTCTTCACTTATTCAAATGTTATGTTTTCTTTAAATTTCTTTACAAAATATTTTGTGTAGCATTTGTTTAGTTTATAAGTTTGTTTGGATCTGAGTTCATTAGTTTAATTTTTGTTGTATTTTTTTAATCAATTTTAGGAATTTATTTTCTGTTTTCTATTTGTTTCTTGCCATGAAATAAATAGTTACTGTGATTGTAGATGTAATAGTACTTTTTATAATTTTTTAAAATTCTTTATGAAATTACTCTAATGTAAAAATTTATTAAAACATTTAAAAAAATCAAAACTGTTTATAATTAATTATCCTATAATTACCTACATTATACCTTATCTAATGATGTCTCTATTGTAAAAATATCACACCATGTTGAAAAATTTATGTTTTTTCTTACTTGTGTCCAATAAAACTGTAAATTAACAGTCCATGGGCACAAGACATTATTTAAAGTTTAGTGTCATGCTTGAATGATTAATAAAATGTATTTTACGAGGAGAAGATGGTTGGGGGTGCGGTCAATGATAAACCCAAATAAGTTGATTAACCTATTTTTAATGTGCCAACGTTTCGGCTAAAGTTTCTAGCCTTCTTCAGGGCTGTTCGCTGGAAAATCAAACGCCTAATGCGTTATTCTATTAGGCTCTCGCCGAAACGTTGGCACATTAAAAATAGGTTAATCAAACTTATTTGTGTTTATCATTGACCACACCCCCAACCATCTTCTCCTCGTTTATCATACACGGTCAACTATCTCTCATAATTAAAAATGTTCTAAATGCAAGAATTTGAAGTATTAAACATTATTATGTTTTTAATAACATTATTTAATTTATATATAAAAACGGTTATCTCTAACTAAATATGAAGAAGATGGTTGAGGATGTGGTCCAAAAGGAACAAAAAATGGTTTTCAACTATTTGGCAATGTTTTTCCCCATTTTGCAGGGCTGATAACATAAGCTCTTTCATAAGAGTTAAGAGACTTAACTCTTAACACAATAGCCCTGCAAAGTGGGGTGAAACGTCAGCAAAGAAATAGTTAAAAACTATTTTTTGTTCCTCTTTGTGGCTGCATCCCCAACCATCTTTTTTATATTATTTCTTTTAATTTTAATAAGCTGTACCATGTTATTCCTGATCTTGTTACAATTTTATCTTTTCTTTAAAAAATATTGATAAAATACCCTTTTATCTAATAATTTTATACCACAATAATAATTGAAATTAATTTGTCTTTGTAGAAATGATTAGATGAATTATTTGCCATCATCAAATTTTAAACCTTCCTTGCTAGAGTGTTATGAATGTGTCACCTTTCTGTAGTAAAGTTGTCCAAATTTTCCATAATGACTTCTGTAATATATATACTAAAGAAAATTTTCTGGTTGACTGAATAGCTTTTGATAAAATTTGTGATTGGTTTCAATTATGTAAGTTGATGCTAATGGGAAGAACTTATCCAAATTATTTAATTTAAAATCCTTGTGGGATAGTTTTCTTTTAACAATTCTTTATTCATAAATTCTATTTAAAAAACAGTCGATATTTCGGGGCTTAGCCCTATCTTCTGGATAAAGGATTGATCCTCAGGATCATTTTAACATAAGGTTTTATTTTACATTGTGGTATAAACATTGTTTCAAGTTATATCATTGTTTTCTTTAACAGTAGACTCGCTTTATCTACAATGATTTCATCTTACAATAAAAAGATAATAATTTAAAACAATTTTAGGGAGTTTCTCTCTGGCTTACTTTCAATATCTTCATTACTTCAGTAATGTATGTACTAAGGATAATTTTCAGTTTGATTTCCAATAATGTTTCGATGAAATTTCTAATTGGTTTTCTGGTTTTACTTGACAGTGTGTTCTGATTTCATTTAGATAATGCTATGTGATACTTCTTAAGCTTATTAGCAAACTCTTAGCTGTAAATACATCAATATTAAGAATTATGTTCCTAGTTTAATTTAAACTTACTCTAGCATTACAAGTGTAACTGAAGTACTTTTTAAGTTTTGCTTTACAAGAATGCTTGTAGTCCAACTGAAAGATTCCATTTTTTTTTTTTTAAGATTGCTGAATTAGGTACCGTTTTTCTTCTCTTTGAATATAATTTTATTATAATTAAATTGGTTAGTTGAGAAAGCCCATCACTCAATGTCACAGGTTCCATTCTGTATATATGTCCCCAATACATTTTTGCTGTTTTATAGTGGCGGTAAGTTATCTCTTAGTTGAGAAACCCCTTAGGTCATGGATTCTCCTTCTTGTAGGATACTAAGACTTGGGCCACAACTCGTTAAGTACCTATTGAAAATCTGTAAGTGAACTGAGTTGGTATTACAATCTCGGGTTCTCAACTTTTAGTTCCCACCTCCGTAGTTGTTCCCAATAGTTTTTTGCTGGTTTCCATCAATCAAATGTTAACTAATAAATATTTTTTTAGGGTTGTCTAATCAAAATTGGATACTTGGGAATAAAATCAAATCCTGAAAAACTAAATTTAGAAACAAATTATAAAATTTTCAAAAATAAAACATGAGAAAAAAGTAAGTAGTTCTATTGATATTAAAATCCTATTCAATTCCAAGATATATGCATAATGGAACAAAATAACAGGTTCAGAGGTTGTAATTTTTATTACTTGTTTACATTTTTATAGGTAATGATTATTTTTTCCTTTACAACCAATAAAGGTAGAGATTCAGTATTTTTTAAGGGAATACTGTTTCTTGAATAAAGGTTGTACAAGTAGATGATTTGTTCAAGATAATGTTCAATTCCCAGATTTTTAATTCTTACAAATTTGAATTCAATAGCGACTTAATTGGTTACCACACAGGTTAAAAGTTAGTCACATTTTCATTATTAGTTTTTTTGAGTTGCCTTGAACAGTTAGGATTTGGTCTCTATGACATGGGTTTCTCAAATCACTGATACAATTATTAGCGAAACTAAATCTCTCTGTTTTATTCAATAACTCTTTAGAGGAAGGAATATAGTGGAGAGGGTAAAGTGCCATACAAAAGTGGAAATAAAAGGAGTTGGCTCCAATTAAGGGCTACCTTCTGTTTACATTGTTGGTAAGTTATTCTAACCTTGTAAGAATTTCTTAACTATAGCAAGAATTTATGGAGAATGGCTTAATCGATTTTATTGTTGATGAATCACAATGAACAATTTAATAAATAATGGGGCAGAATTCCTATTTACTTCAACTAAATCTTGTCCAATTTCCTCTTTTTGGCTTCACTTTCTCTTAGAAGAAAAGGCATGCCACCCATTCTCAGACTAATTACTCATAACTGATGATATTAAGTTAATTATGTTTTATATTTATGTGGAGGCATAAACATTAAATTACAGAAATCACTACTTTAAAAAAATATAAAGTAATGCAAATTAAAAAAATGTAAGGTTCTTGCCTCAACTGAAAAGAATCTTTGGGGATTTCTTGGTCTCTTAAGTGCATGGAAGTCAATAGTTCTGTACTTGAATCAGTAATAATCTTAGTGATTATTAATAAGCCCAATGAATTTTTTAAAATGTTTAAAAAAAAAATCATATAACTTGACTTATTAGAACAGAAATAATAAGAAAGGTTACTGTGTAAAATATGTTTTAGTTAACTGAGAGCAATAGAACTAGCATCACACCTATAGTACATAGGTACCTACCAGTAAAATTTGAATTGCAGTGGTATAGCACAGTAGAAGGGGGCTAAGGCCCTCCACAGGCGTCAAAATTTCATAATAAATAATATCTTGTAAAAATGTTCAACCAGTTCTTGGGTTTTTTTATTTGTAACCTGTACAATGTACGAAAAATATGACTGTTCTCGCAAGAACATTCTTTATAATTACTGTATATTTTAGTCTTTTAAATTGAAATTCATGAATAAGGGGGCAGCAAAATTTAACTAGGTACTGATTCTCAAATGGTACAATCCTCTTAGTAACTGTTCATCAGATTCTGCCCATCTCTTGAAGCTGCATTATGGAGGAGCAATTCAATCTAGCCAATAAAATAAATTGGTTATTTGACTTTTAATTCCTACACAATTAATATCCACGCTCGCATTCTGGAGAATAACCTTTTTCCTGTCCTAGTTAGGGAACATGACAAACCAGAAACCATTCTAAAAGTGGATCCACATGTTGGCCGCTCGCCACGGATCGGAGGCTCGTACAAATGCTCGGCAAACAAAAAGCGGGCCATCCACATGTCAGTGTTATTCAGAGAGGCAAGCATGGCGGAGGAAACAAACTGTGGTGTATAAATTCTTAATAATGTAAAATTGACTGATGAATTCTATGTTTAATTATAAAGTTGGTAATTGAAATACGAAAGTTCTGTACAATATCGCTTCTGAAGGGTATCTTACAAGGAACCCTTCAAATGATTCTACAGAACTTAGTATGAAAGTTAAAGGACCAAAAAGTAAAAGTATATCTAGGTTACTCTTTGGAGGATGTTCAAGCATTTCTGATTTTGAACTGCAAGACGAGCTAAGGAAGGTGAGAAAATCTCAAAAGCCAGTTCGACGGAGATATTTTGAAATGAAAGTTGTAATTCTAAAATGATTCGTCACGATTGATGATGAAATCTAGTGAGCAATGGAAGGAATATTTAAACAGCGCAGAGACAGGATTACAGTTGGTTCGCCAGCTTGGTGTTGTATTATCCAATCAAAAGTTTTAATATATCTTATTAGAGCGCCGCCGCCTGGTTATAATCTAATTTCTATACAGTTTGACAACTTCTTGGTTGTCACGATTTCTGAGTTAGGTGCGCGTTTGAGCTATTTGAACATGGAAATACAAGCGTTAGTAAGCATTTTACATTTAAGAACCAGGAGATGTTGGATGAAGAAAGGAGGGCATGATATGTTTGTGATCGAATGAATTACATAACAAAGGATTGCTGGTATAAAGGAACAAAATCTTTTACGTTAACCAAAATCAGAATCCTAGAATCGTTTATTGCAATAAGAATTCTAATAATTATCAGAATACCAGAAATAATTTAAAAGCTAACGATAGTGAGTGTGATGAATCAGTGTGGACCGTGAGAGGTTGAGAAAATGTTCATCAAAATGCTTGGATATTGGACAGTGCTCGTAATACCCACGCGACTGTCCATGCTGTTCTCTTGTTCGGTCTTAGGAAGGAACTCTGGCGGGCTAATCTTGGTGTTGGTCGTTTCAGTTTCTGTCATGGAACGTAATAAAAATAGTCACACATTTCTTATAAACAGAAAAAAACAAATGCGCTAATTCCAGTTGACAAAGTAGGGTAAGAGAAAGCCAGTTCTGTCGTATAGCATGAGTTTGATCGGTTCTAATACACTTTGCTAAAAAAAAAACACGGGAAAGAAATATAAAGTAAAAACAACTGAAATGTTTAATCTTTTTGGTTTGATATATTTTTTACATTCTTTCAAACATTGATGACACAGTACTTTAGTAATAGTTTGTTGTAATTTCCAATATGTTATTTACAAAACGTGCAGGAAATTTAACACCCTTTAGCATTGTTTTGTCAATGTTTTGGAATCGAGGTAATGAAAAACCCCTTTTCTCCTCCATCCCCTCAAAATGATATTATTTCTAAGCGTTTTTTTTTTTAGATGATGGAAAACTCACAAAGGTTGGGAGGTGGAAAACTTTGATTTTTACGAGAGGGTCAATACGTATAGTATACTTGAAAATCACCCTTTCTCCACTTTTTGGAAGCTAAAGTACTATCTCTCCTGGGAAACGAAGCTGTAGGGATATTGGGTATAGATAACTTACTGCTACTAGTACTAATGCAAATGCTAAAAAATTGGCATAATGTGAAAAATTAGCTATAAGTTATCTTTTACATTTTTGTATCGATTATGATGATAATCAATTCTCACTTAATGGAATATTATTAAATGAATTTTGATAATGATTTCGTCCTGGGTTTCTGATTAGAATTTTAATATTATACCCATAGTATAACATTATACTTTTATTGTTGAGTTTTTCAATATTATCAATTGATTCATCGCCCACCTACGCCAATTTGTAACCCATTGAACCGATCAGATTTCGGCTTGTACTATGGGAAATAACCTTGGATTGGTTTATCGTTCTTGCCAATTAAATATATTTTCAATTACCTTGTATTTCTATAATTGATGTAACCGTTCCGTACCTTTATTCGGGATCACTTCGCTGACCTGATAGTTTTTGTTTATCAACAACCTGTTTCTTTGACAATTTGTATGATAAATAAATGGCTGATTATCCTGAGTATGGCATTTTTAACTCAAGATTCGGCTTTCCCAGCTCTAACAGTTATGATGTTGAAGAAGCTAGAAAAAATAAAGTGACTAATGCTGACGACGCCTTAAAAAAGTTGCAGGATTTATTATTTAGCAATCAAAATAATGGTTTGTTTTTATGTTCATACATACATATTTCTAAAAAATTGTGTCAAAAAATTCATTGTTTTATATCTGTCGATTGACAAACTTAAGAAAGTTGTATGAATCTTGCATTATTAAATACACATTTAGTATAGTAAAAGGAATGGTGAAATTTTAAGAATTAAATCAAACATATGTTTTTACCAATAGTTTCTTGTATTTCTCTGATAAAGGAAAAAATGCTTGAATTGTTACTCTTTTAGTTGGGCTATAATGTGATAGTGTGTTACCGTATTATTATTCCAGATGAGTACCTTTTCTAATAATATTACAACTTATTTTGACCAAGTTGAGGGAAACAATCTTACCATTTTAATGAAATAATGTTTTCTCAAGTCTTAAATACAGTATTCTCATATATTTTGTTTGATCCTCATAGTTCATTAAACTTCATTTAGTTATTTGGTTTAATTCATTATTATTTTCCAACATTGGTAATATGTTGATTCACATTGTGACTGTATTGCCAAAAATGCATGAATGGTTTGATTTCCTTTCCTACTGCACATTTCACTAGTCTACTCAATATAGCTGAAATAATATATTTGGCTTAAACTTTGGTTTATATAATACGAAAAAATGCTTATTTTGGTGTTTTTTATTATATGTTAACCTTGACTGATCCTTGAGTAAATATTATCTTGGTTCACTATCGTACTCAGAAATCCTTTCTCTTGAATGTGTTCGTTATAGTCTTATAGTCTATTGAATAATGAGTTTTCTCATTACGTCCTAAAACCTTTAAGGCATTTCTATATAATGACGTTATATGATTAAATTGTACGTATCATTTTTTTTTGGAAATGTATAGGATTTCTTCAAGTGCAACATTTCCAAGAATGTGTGATTGGTATAAAATAACTTATTCAATCATCTTTATTCTCTTCCACCAGCATGGATGGTTATGATTGTTAGTACTACTAAATAATAATAAAAATTATCTGTTGAATAGTTACATATTGATGAATTAGAAGTTTGTTGTATGTCTTGTTAATTGGATGTTATTTATAATATCATCGAAGGCATATCACTTTTAACCTTCAGGAATAATAGTAATAACTTTTGCATGGTTGGCCATTTGGTATATTTTAGAGCTTTCTTTTAGTCGTACCTCTGATATTTTATGATGTTTATAGAAATTTGGCAATAAATAGAAAGTCTAGAGCTTTAATTAATTTTTCAATCACTTATATTTATCTCGAGTTTTCCAAAGCAATGTTGAATTGTTCCATTTAAAAGAAATTTAACAGCTTACCAATAGTACTTGTAATAATTATTTAACTAGGAAGGTGTAGTCAGTAAAAGTTTATGGTCACTTTCGATATATTAGCATTATGAATAATTTAATTAATGCTAAGAACAGAACCAAGTTATCTGATATATCTTCACATTAGAAAAAGGAAGGAAGGTCAATAAAATGATCTTTTAATAAATAAATATTCAATTTCTAATTCATTGATATTTCCCTCTCATGATCTTAAATTAATTTTTGCTTTTTTCCAGTAAATTTAAAGCTATCTATATATGTTATAAAATTGTTATTTTGTTTGTTTAAAACTTGTAAACACTTTTTTTAATGATGGTGAGTTCATCTATTATGGAATAGGATTACATACTGTTATATCATGGAATAGGATACTTATGTCTTCAGTACAATTCAATTCATATTTTCCCCACTGGGGAACCATCTAAGAAATTATAAGAAAAATCCTTTTTTTTTTTTTTTTTTAAATCATACTTACTTTTACATTGTTTATCTTATTGTAACCAACCTTATCGACCATTCTGTAGTTCTATTTGTAGCATTTTTTAGTTTAACCATTAAACTGATATGATTCAATCACCAATATATTAATTGTCGTATTCCTTATTTTAATTATGAAAAATTATTTTTCTTTCTATTTACGAGTAGTTTGAATTCATTGAATTTTTTAATTCTTATCATACATGTATGTCAATTGTTCCTTTAGGGGCACAGACTTTTTTCCTGAAATATCTTTGTAGTATAATTATGTATCGAAGTTAACTTGAATCCATCAGTTAGAAATTTCTATTGTAATAAGTTTATTTATTTTTTTTAATGGTTACAGATATACCACATTTGGAAGATAAATTTTTGATGAGGTTTCTGTATGCACGTAAAATGAATATTAATGAAAGCTATACATTATTATGTAATTATTTTTCTTACCGAATCAGAAATAAGGAATTATTTGAAAACTTAACTGTTGATGACCCATTAATAAAGCAAGCTCTGTATGATGGTTTCCCCGGTGTGCTACCTGAAAAAGACAGGTTAGTATATTTATATACCTTTGTAGGGCATATAAGTATAGTCAGCTATATTATTTTGTATATTAAATGTTGGTTATATGTGCTTAAGTTATTTTATTCTTTTAAATTAGATACTTTGATCAGCTTTTGGAGTACATAAAGTTGTTAGAATTTTAATTAAAGGTATTACAGAACTCAAAAATATGGTAATATTCATGTGTTATTTCTGTTTCTTCTTAAAGATCTCGCAATTAGTGTAACTAAAAATCTGGTGAGGTGGGCACATCACCTAACTGTCAATTACCATTCTGAGTTTAAATCATTGGTCATTCCCGCATGAACAATGTATTTATTTTTCATGATGTTAATACATCTCCTTGCTATATATCTATTCATTAGTTTGTTAAAAAATAAAACTACTATTACTACATATTTAATATTTGTGTTTCCATGGTTCTTATAACAATAGTCAAAATGTTGTGACAATATTTATAACAACAATAAAAAAATTCCAAAAGTCTATTGGTAACTGCAGCCAAAACTGACAATATACATACATCATGGCAACCAACATAGCATACATTTCACAGAAAGAAGTAAATCAAATTCTTCGATAGCTACTAGATTGAATAAAATAAACTGGTGAGGCCCATAATTAGAATAATGATTTCTAATTGAAATTCCTCTAAAAATTCTTTCAATTTATTCCCAATGTCATATAAGAGATCCCTTCCGAACCATTTCCTTTATTCCTCTTCCTGTATATTAACCTCACGTGGTTTGAAAAAAAAAAGTCATTCTTTTTATCAAATGATACTCTTATAACTATAGCAGTTTGTTAAATGTTTTTATTTATCATCAATAATTTATTTGATTAATGATTTTAAAATTAATGTTTTTTTTTTCATTGTTAGCTTAATATTTTATAGATCAGGGATTTGGAATAGATCAGAAAAAATATATTGAGTTTTAAATTTTTTTTTATGTTAAATAAAATAAAATGGTTAATAGGCAATGATTTGTTTTGCTAATTATTGTGTAAATAAGAAGAAAAAGATGTTAGAGATGATTAGGGGATTTGATTAAGTTGAAAATCATTACTTAAGACCCTTTGATGCCCTTTCCTTCCTTTGTTTATTTATAAAATTTTGATTAGTTGAATATCTCCTTATAATGAATTTAGTTCAGGAGTTTTTATTGTAAAGATTTTTTGCGCATTGGATTAAATTACTGTTTTTTGTACCATAATGTTTAGATAAGTATGTAGGTTTTATTTTTATGACTGAAACCATGGCTTAGTTACATATTCTGTGACCAATGTAATTGTTAAGAAAGTTGTATAGTGACATTTTTAAATATTATGATAAAAGCAACATTTAGTGTTAGTTTGTAATTTTTTAATTACTTTTAAAGATATGTATGCAACATGAATTTGTCAATTATTTTTTCTTATTTTAAAGGAAAGGAAGGTGTGTTCTAGTATTTTTTGGCAATAATTGGGAACAAGCCAATTATCCTTTAGAAGTGGTTTATAAATCTTTGCTAATTACTCTGGAAGAACTGATTACTGATGTAAACAATCAAATAAATGGTTTTGTTATAATTGTTGATTGGACTGACATTTCATTTAGGCAGGTTAGTTAAATTATATACATACATAATATTATATACATATATAATATATTATTATCGTTTCTTTTTATTGGTGAAAATTTCATTCATATTTATTATTTACTTTTAACTTAAAATATTGTGAATCAAGTTTCTTACCACAGTTGATTCTTTCCACTATCACTTGAATGAATGTTAAAGTTGCTGTGGAGAAAAGATCAGTAGGGAAGACAAATATTCTAGTTATCAAACTCTAGGCTTGTTTGTTTGTTGTATTTGTCTTAGATATCTTATTTTTTACATAATTGTTTTGAAATCTCATCACATTATGTTTCCCAAACAAATATTTTCTTTTTATTTATTTACTCCCTACTTTTTTTTAAAATTCTATTACATTTGAGGAAATGTGACTTCAAAATATTTTAAAAAATCATTTCATTCTTGTACATTGTTGTATTTTTTAGTTTGTATTTTATGAATACTTTTTTTTACATATAGTATCAGACATTATCTTATACAGATATTACCTTTTGACCAGGATCTTTATTTTTATATATTAAATGAAAAAAGTTAAAATATCCAGTATTAGGTATCAAAAAATGCTTCCTAGGAATCTAAATGGATTTTTTTTTTTCATAATCTGTAATAATATATCTCCTCAAGTCATTTTATTGTCAAAAGTACATTATATTTTTATATTTGAAATTTAAGTGAAAAATGTATTTATGCTCTTCTGAAAAGTTGTGTTATTTTTTTACACGAGTTACCTTTTTCTTCTAAACTACTTCTTTACCTATTTGCTTAAAATTTTGTCCTGATGTAGCTTGCAGTACTGTAGAGCTACACGATGAAGGATTTTTTCAAATAATCAAATAGTTCAGAATTTACAAGTTAGATAGCAGTGAGATTTAGACAAAAAGAAAAATAACGTCAAATGAACAACCTAATTTATTCGTCAAAAAATCTTTTATTCAGTAGATGTGAAGTGCACTGAAATGCATGTAATATTTCATTTAAATGGGCTCTGCCATATTTGAGAAAAAGAGAGCTTTTTTAATGTAAGGTATTGATTAGTGATGCCACATAGAAAAAACAATATTACAGTAACACAATTTTGTAATTGTTGTGATCTAGTATAATAGAGTAAATTGATTGTGATTAAAAGTTTTAATGTTAATGTGAAGATTTGACAAAATAGGGTAATTTTGGCTGAAATTATTGACCTACAAAAAGTTTTTAAAATTGGTGTGGTTGTAATATTTATTTTTAAAATTATCCTTAAGGATGGCTGAATTAGCCTAAATATTGGACTTGTTAAGAAATAAAGATTGTTTTGAGACTTAAATTAGATAAAATTTATTGTTTTTAAACAATAATAATCGGTCTCAAGAAAGGGAAAGATTATATATAAAATTTAAAAAAATCTTTTATCATTATTATATCTTCTAATAATCATGATAACTTATAATAATAAGAACACTCATAAGTGTCATGTAATCTTAAAAAATACATATTTCCTGTAGGTGACTTCTATAAGTCCACGAGTATTGGGGCTCATGGTTGAAGGATTGCAAGATTGTTTTCCTGCAAAATTTAAGGGTATTCATTTCCTTAATCAACCTTGGTATATCGAACGATTACTCTCAATCCTGAAAACCTTCTTGAAAGAAAAAACTAGTAAAAAGGTAATAATCTTTTTTATTTAGAATAAGTCAGATTTATGTGTTTGGTGTTTTGATTTATTTCTATTATATCCCGCTAAAATCATGTCACAAATGTTTCAATTTATGGAGGATTTATTTGGGTAGTACAGACGGTGAAGAAAAAGTGAGACTTGTTTTTTAAATGTGTGCCAATGTTTTAGCCTTGACTGTAGGCCTTCTTAGGGTTAAGTAAAACAAGATAGAAACTGTTAAGTAACAGAGCAAGGCAACTAGTATTTTAATTATTATATCCAATACTATAATATTATATTAAATATAGTATTATATTCAAATACAGTAAGTAAGCCTTCTTCGGGTGAAGTAAAGCAAGGTAGCAACTAGCAAAGCTAGGTAACGAGTATTTTAAGTTTTATTTTCAAATACAGTATTTAGGGTCCAAGATATAATTTGTTTACTAAAAAAGTATTTTAAATACAAAATATTAGAACTGTTTATATTTAAAATATCAATAGAAAAATACTTATTTCTATTTAATGTCATTGTTTTGGTTTAAAACTAGATGCTCCTAAACCAATAAAGTCTAGGAATTGACTGAAATTTTTTTTTTAGATATTTGTGCATGGCAACAACCTGGTCTCCTTACATAGTCATGTTACTCCTGCCATCCTTCCGTCCGAGCTTGGTGGTGAAGGCCCGCCATTTTCTCCAACCTCATGGGCTCACAGCCTCACAACTCAGCGGTATGTATCTTATTAATCTGTTGAAACATTGGCTATTTAATGTAATTACCTGAATTCGAAAGATAATTACAGTTGATAAGTAAATTATGTCATGACTGCAACTACCAATCAGTTTACACAAAGTTAGTGACTGGGATAGTTTACTGTCAAGGCAAAGTCATGTGTTAGTTAAAGTGACAGTAGGTTCAATACCATTACATATAATTTTAATTAGAGATGGAAAAAAATTAGCTATGGATAAAACTACAGCTAAAATTGTCATGATTCATGATTGAACCATTAATAAATAAATATTGCATCCATGACAATTTTAGATATAATTTCATCTATAGCCAATTTTTACCCAACTCTACTTGTAATATCAGTGTAAAATTAAATGGTATTTAATATAAGCTAGGTCGTTTTCTCATTGAAATAGTATAATAGGGCTTAAATAGCAACTTTACATAACAGCTTGCTCTAAATTACCTTTAATTTTTAGTGATGGTTAATGATAATAGTTGACTGTGCATATATATATATAAATGAGGAGAAGATGGTTGGGGGTGTGGTCACTGCAGAACACAAATAAGTAAAAACTTATTTATTAGTGCCAACGTTTCCGCCAGAATTTCAAGCCTTCATCAGGGCTAAGAACAACAAACAAGATAACAACCTTAGTGAATAAAAGGAATTACATAATGATTATAAAATAAGAAAATAACTAACATTAGAGATACATAAATAGTGTTGAAAGATAAGTATAGTCTTAAGTATTATGAGAAGGTAAAGGATATTTAAAAAAGTAATATTGAAATTGAGAAAGAGGAAAGAAGGAAAAATAAAATACGTATGAAAATCTAGGTTGTAAATATATGTACAAAATGAAAATTATTTAAAATAAAGTTATGAAAGAAAACGGAAATAAACTGTATATGTAGGTAATTAGATTTGTAAGTAAGCTAAAGATTTAAAGAAACAAAATATAAAGTTGTATGAGCCAAAAGGAATAATGGGTTATGAATATGAATGTAAAACTCTAGTTATTTAATATATTATAAAAAAAAAAAAATTTTAATTAAAGTTATAGAAAAAAAAAAGATTATATGTAATTAATGAAACATGTAAGTAAAATACTAGAATGAAAGAAATAAAATATAAACTTATACAAGCCTAAAGAAGTAATTAGTAAATATGACAATAATAAGATTTGCATTGAATAAATAGTTTTTAATTATTTATATTCTTCACTGACCACACCCTCAACCACCTGTTCTGAAACATACTAGGATTAATTTCAACTCAAAGTAGGTGCTAACTGAAAATTGTACAATGCCTACTGCACCAGATTTTATTTTTTACTAGTTATTCTTTAAAAATAATTAATATAATACATGATTGTTTATTTATGGATAGTCAATTTTATTTTATTTTTTTTATGTTTCTTTTGATTTTAGGCATGAGCCAAAATAATGTAATAAAGTTGAAGAAGAAATTTCCTTTTTACACTGAAGAATGCCTTAACATTAAACTTGGTTCTTACATTCCTCACCTAACTGTGATAACAAGCCTTTATCCTGGCTGTCCCTTGTAACAGTCTTTCCTAATTATTATGAGACTTTTACCTTATTTTATTCCATATTGAGGATTTTTAACGGTTTTATTTAAACGTATAGTATTCTTTTTATTTATTATAATTTTGTATATATTGTTGTAATGCTTCTTTAACATTAAAAATTAGCAATTACATAATGATTTTTTTGGATAGCAATTATTTGATAATGAAATTTATTTATTGACATTCTTCCTGATCAGCACACTAGTCTGCTTGTTATAAAATAAAAAAGACAATACGGTTTTTAAAAGTTGTACTTCGATATGATCTTGAAGTACTGTCCAAATGTGATGAATTTTAGTTTGTTTTTAGTGAACAAAATTTATTAGGATAAATTGCATTTATATGATATAATACTGGTTTAATCAATTTAATTTTTTTTTTTATTTTGTGATATTAGCAAATATTTTATATTTATAATAGCCCAGCAATATTTAAAAGACAAAATTAAAGACACTAGTTATAAGAAATGTTAATCAAGTATTTTTTTGTATTATCACCAGATAGGGTTCATGAAAAATTGTTAAGTGCCAATGTTTTATCAATAAGATCGATTAATAAAAATCTATAGAAGTTATTCCGATTATGAATTAAACCAGACCTCGGAATAATTCCATTCCAAGCATTATTCAAATAAAAATGTATTTGATAATAAATACTTTTTAATTTATTATTTGTTAGCTATATAAGAAACTTTTTATTTGACAATCATATTCTTTTGTTTTGAAAAGTGAATAATTTTTATATTGATTGTTCAGTATTTATTCAGATGTATAATGTATTTATATTTAATTTAATAATAAATTCAGCATTTATTAGTAACAAGAATTTTTATAATGTTTTATATTCTAGATTCTTATTGGTAAATTGAATATATATACTAAAAACATTTTAGTTACATAAATTTTATTAAATAATATCAATAATCTCTCTTGATGATTGTATTAATGTATGGAGTACAGAAAATTCACTTCATGAATTGTACACAATGGAAGGTACATACCCAGCTACGTTGTTTTTATTGAGAGTGTATTTTTTTTTTTCACAATGAAAGGCAACATTTAGTCTTAAGAGTTCATTTGCACTATATATATATATTTGAAAAGGATTTGAATATATATAAGCCAAAATAAAGTAAGAAATTCAATTTAAATTATGAAAAAAATGATTATAAAAAATAAGTAAAACTTATTTTATAATAGTATAATGATAAATGAATACTATGGAGGAGGGGGAGTAGGAGGAAGGGAAGAGAAACAGGTGATGTCACATTTTTCTCAAAATTGAATTATTGCATAGGTACAAATTGAAGTAAGAAAGCACTAAATTCCTATGATGTCAAACTTGTATGTTCTAAATATGTTAAAAATGGGTTAGACTATTATCTATAAGGGGAGATTAAAGGCTATGTCTATAAAAAGGAGAAAAACAGGTGATGTCCACAACTTGAACACTCAACAGTTAAGATTAAAAAATTGATAACAATAATTGTCTGATAACTCATATAAAAAAAAAAAAACCTGAGAGGTCATTGGTGTTGAGTCACTAACTTACCGTTCTCATATCAGAACTGGTGCCGGTTCAAATCTGGTCTAGGCGAATTGACTTTTATTTCTAGGCGGACTCTCAGAATAAATCTCAACTTTTGCTTTCTGGTTAGAATAGCTTAGTAGCCCATCTTTCTTACTTTAAGTTGGAGAACATAAGGACATTAAACCTCAAAAGAAGAAAATAAAAAACCTCAATTTGTCAAACTTTGAATTTTGTTTTTCAAGCATTCAAGTTTTTTGGACACCTGTTTTTCCCCCATGGTCTTCAAATGCTGATAAAACAATAGCAGATTAATTTATACACAATATAATGAAAATTAAATTTAAGCGAAAATAAAGTAACTCCATCTCGAGAAATATTGAAACTTATTCTGTGTATTGATAGCCTAAACTATGAACCTTACCTACTCCATTCACAATACTATAGGAAAATTCCTTGGGCCGATTATTTTTCATATTCTATAACTACTATTGAATCAGGTATTATTAATATTAAACATACTGAAAAGAATTTATTATAATTGTGAAATATATTCTATTTATTACTTTAATTTTTTTATGCAAATGTTAACTTTACTAATCTGTTTAAATTTCTTTCACCTCCACCTGGTTTAGAATTTATATTATGTTTTCGTCATTTATCAGTTGCGGGATAATTTTTATTAATTATTTAATTTATTACCTTATTACATTCAACTTACTCATTAAAATGAGAACTTTTACATTTTATAAATATGGAATCATATTTACGTTTAAGAATCCTTTAAGTATTACTGTTTGTACTTAAATCGTTAATGGTTAATTTATTTATTTGTTTTTAAAAGAATATATATGTTTTAATTAAAGATAAAGATGTTTATGACAAATAGATGTTTATTAGAATATTATCATGCATTTATTAACTTGAAAAATTGTATACAATTCTTATATTGCTTTTATGTGTTGTTAATTGTTGATATTTAAAATTTTAAATGCAATAAAGATGTTCTTGTTAGGGTGTTAATTATTTATTATAAATTAGAAACCTTTTTTTTTTACTTGACAAAATGGATAGAAAAGTGGACAAAATGCCCACCCCAAATTAAACCTATTTTATTACCAAATACTAAAATATCAAACTGTCCTAGAAATAAAACCTAATTTGATTCTGACCAAATGGTTTTTAACATATTTGAATATTTCTCATTTGATGTAGAGAATTCTTTGTCAACTTACTGAACTTTTTAATGGTTAGTTAAATTTAACTAAATTGAATAGAATAATGCATTCTGTAATTACTTCAAAGGATTTTTTGAAATAGCTACTAAGTTTTTTTAAAATGCTCTGTTTGGTATCACATTTGTATCCAATGACACTTAAGCAGATAAGATCTGTTTCTCATTGTTTTCTTCCATATTTTATATATATTTTGATGGTTTCACTCTTTACATTTCAAAAGGATGGTCAATTGATTTGCCTATGAATGTATCAATAGTCTGAATAGTGACCAATCATTAATCATAAATTTTTTTTTTTTTTTAAAGATTTCTTGTCCTAAGTTTTCTCTCAGTAATTTTAAACAGCTTATTCTTACTACAACCCAAAATTTGTCTAAAACAGTGGAAGATTGTAAATGTTATATAACTGTTATATTATGCAAGGTGGCCTTTCTAGAGGGACATTTTGATTGGTCAAAGAGGAGGAAGTTATTTTTAATCACATTTTTGTTGATTATTGTCCAAAAATAAAAACTATAATTTCTTAATAAAGCATCATTAATAAAAAAAATTTAACCTTATTTCGACCTTGTTTTCTTATTTGCATTGTTTAAATGGAGTTGCAGTAGTTAGGAATATTTGATAATCCAATTACTTGTTGGTTAAGATAAGATTTTATTTGTGTAATTTAGAAAGCCACCTCGATCACCTTACAATATTCAACTTATTAAATAAAATAGGAAATAAATACACTGCAATAAATATTTTTTAATTATTAACTATGACAACTCTGATTTGTTTCATTAATCATATAAAAATAGATAATTGACTACTTTGACAGTAAAAGGGAGTCTGCAATTTTTATTAATGTAAATATTTGTTTTTTTGTTCCCATCAGTTTATAGACAGCCTTTATTGATTACTTAATAATTAACTTATGTCATTAATACAATGACAATTAATGAACATATAGTCATGAGTATTAGAAAAACACAAATATTGAATTTGTAATAACCTTACAGAAGTAGTATAACATTATTTAGAAACAGTAATCACAATAAAAACTGAAAATAAAAAACTAAATAAATTAAAAACTTCAACAATCAGATACTTCTACAAATTATTTTCATGAAGTTATTATCTTGAATTTTTAAAATACAAAAAGTAAATTTCAAAAGGAGAATAAATCTCTTAACAATTTTATTTTATGAAGCGTTTTAACATTATTGGATGCTTTAAACATTTATAAGAGTTTCTAGAAAGAATAATTTTAGTCACAAAAAAATTTTAAAAGGCAAAATCAAAGTTTAATGTTGCAGTTTTACTTATTTAATAATTTTTTGGTTATGAGAAATATCTTTTGAACCTTTAAAAATGATTGGACACGAACCAACCACCCTTCTAACAAAAATTAGTTGAGAGTCATTCCGAAAAAAAAAATTTTCCTTGGTCAAAATATAAAAAAAACATAAGATGGAAACGATATCACATTTTGATAGTACCTCTAATTAATAATAAGATACCACTACAATTCCAATTTTCACATAAAGTAGACTAAAATAATTCTTCCTTTGGACTGTTTTCTTTTGAAAATATAAACAATAAATGTGTATCTTGTACATATATTATTTTATTTGATGAAATAGGAGTATGTTTTAGAAATAAACACTTCTTCTGTCTTGTTAATAATAGAATAGAAAAAACAAACAAACCACCAACTCTCAGAGAAACTGAATTAATGAAATGAGCAAATTTCTTGTGGTTTAATCTTAATTCAATTTTATGAGAGAAGATGGTCCAGAGGTGCGGTCAACAGAAAAAAACATAAATAAACAAACGAATCATTTATTATTATAAATTATATAATTAATTATAACAAAATAAATAATTTGTTTTTTTTTACTGCTGACCGCATCCTCCGACCATCTTCTCCTCTTATATATCTGTGGTCAACTATCTTCACTTCATTATTAAATTTTATTTTTGTTTTAATAAATATTTTTTAAACATAAATTTTCCTTTAATTTCTATTAAATAATAACGCCATAAGTTCAAAATCTGATTGTAATCAACACTCTATTGTACTTCAAAATAGAATACTAGATAAAAAATAACAATATTACACTAAATAACACAAAGGACGGATTCAACACAAACAATTTAATAGTGATAATAATAAAATTTAAATGTATAAAAAAAGGTGCTGCACAATCAATACATTATTAAACCTTATTTTAAAATACAATAACAAGTTAAACTTTGAAAGATATATTTTTTTAAATTATTAAACTATAAAATTATTGGAATAAAACTTTGAGAAACAATATAAGGACGGAACAATTACAATTTTAATATAATTATACATTTATGTATAATTTCTTCTAAAAGCTTTCAGAGAAAGCTTTTAGCTATAAAATTTTGTTTTATAAAAGGATCACATTTCTTATTTCTAGTTATTCAAAAACTTAGGAATTATGACATGGAATGTTTTGTTTTTCAAAATTAAGAGTAAAGCTGACTTACTTTGTATGTATACTAAATTTTAAGAATAAAAAAAGTTAGCTATCATTATCCATAATGAATCTACTTTAATATCATTTATGGTTATTGAGGATATTGAGATGTAAATAAGTACTTTGCATTTTTTTAATAGAAAAAGCAAAACATTGCTTAAGGGACATGAAATTTAATGGTCATTCTGTAATAACTTTTTTTTTTCTTTTTTTTAATTTTGTAAGGTTTTCTGTTCAAGCTATAATCAGCAGATTATACCGCTTGGGTGGCAGTAGCTTATAAAAACTGCTAGATTCAATTATATAGAATGAAAAGAACAAGGCATATAATTGATGTCAAGGTATTTCATTTGAAATCAGAAAAAAAAAAAATGTTTGTTTTTCTTTATTGGAATCTGTCTCATTTATGGCTCAGTGATGTGGGACAGTAAGTATAGAAGGACTGCTCATAGGATTAACCCTGCAGTAAACTAAACTGAGAGAGCCAGGTAGCATTGAAGGCCATTATATTCCTAAACAATCACATCATGACTTGTGTGCAATTGCATAGATATTCTAAAGAAAAAGGAGACAAACTTATATTTCAAAATCTGATATGGAACAGTTAAAACGTTTTGTCAAAGAGAAAAGTTAGATCTTACCAAAGCCTGACAACATCCATTCACCTCACTGACCATTATTAAAATATCTATAGAATTTAATAGAAAATTTTATATACTATATGTCCCTTAAGAAAATGGCCTAACACATTCTGTGTAAATGTGAAGCCCGAAACACAATAGTTAAACCTAAAGATATTACTAGAACAAACTTCAAGTATCTAATGTGCTTCATAGAAGTATATGATTCCTAAGGTACTTCAAGACGAACAGAGGCGTTTTCACAAAAAAGTACCACACGTCCATCCCCATTCCTCAATAAAACTACATTTTGAAATCAACACAAGTAATAGTCCACATATTATGTCAGGAAGTATAGAATTTCAGAAATAATAAAAATATCAAAATGCAGGTTTTAGTAGTCAGAAGATGAAATGATATTTAATTTAGATGTTTTGGAAATCATTATAAATGATAATTTATTTTAGTTGATGATAGTGATGTTTGAATCAACAAATAAATTAATAATCCACCAATTTTTCACATTTAAAAGCTTGATTAAAGAAAAAAAGATCTTTAAAGTATCACAATACAAAATATTGAATTGTAGGTAAAGTTAAAAAAAAATCCTAAATTTTTGCCGGCCATTGTTTGTTGTCATGGAAATGTGAGTTTTCCTTACTAATTCTATCTTGCTTAGCTAAAGAATCATTTTGTAAAAAAATTTAACAAAGTTCAAACTCATAAATACAAGCTAAGTTAGACTTTCATAAATATACTCAACAGATGGACAAGATCATTACTTCAACAGTCAAACATTATATAAAGTTTTTTTCATACACAAATACTAGTTGAATGATTCATAATTCACCAATTTTATAGAAAGTTTAAAAAATAACTCAAAAATTATCGGACTTTTTACATTTTTTGAAATGATTAGATTTGGTTAATGCAATGTTTTGTCAAGCTGCTGAAACGGAAATAAATAAACAATAAATCTGGTCGGAAGACAAGAGGTTAGTAATAATAGATTAAGTACTATTACTTTATACAGCTAAAGGAACCTACACAATCAATTCCCCAAAAAACTAAAAGTTATTAAAAATAATAAAAAAAATATTAGACGGGAATGATATACCACTGAAACAGTTATTTTATAGCAAAACAAAAAACTTCCAATAAAACAATAGAATCCTAGTAATTTTTAAAAAGCTGTTGACTCCTCAAAAATAAATAAAATATTTTATTATAAAATAACTGAATTTTGGATGCTAAAGAAATTTTTTTTTTTATACTTTAGATATAGAGATCAATATATGTTATAAACAATTTTTTGTCTAAAAAAAGTCATAGTTTCCATGGATCTTCCCTTCACTTTTCAAAATTTTATCTATTGCTTTTTTCATTTCTGCTCTTTGATATTTCTTATGAATTTAATATATTGATTATTATTTTATACTTTGTATTTATCCTATTCTTTTTAAAGTATAACTTACTAAATATTCATCTAAAGGAACAGAAATGAATTAAAATATCAATTATCAAAGATCATTTCCGAGTAAATTTCAAGCTAGTATCATAGTACTACACTAATCATTAAATGACTGTCGTAATATGTAATAATTTAAATTAACTGTCAGGTTTATTTTGGGAGGCAAAAAAAATGGTAAAAACAACTAACTTTTTCGATTATAAACGGTTTGAGCAATATGGAAAACATTAATATTTTAAAATACTAAAAATATTGTCATTATATACTTATCATTCTGATGCTGCTCTTTGATATGGATAATTATACTTCCTTTGGCAAAGATATTTTTGGCTTCACTCCAAAAATTTTCTTCAAATTAATGCTTAAACTAATGGTTGTTTATCAAAACCTTTACAAATCAAATTATTTTCAAAATTCTCAGAAACAGATCTTTTTAAGGTAATAAACAGTTACCCTAGTTGAAACTATTAAAGCTTGTATTTACAGCAATCAGTAGCTTTGGGTTTTACAGCTGAATAAACAGCCAATCGGTAATATGTACAGTTACTTCTATATATACATCTGTCAAATTGGTGTTTCTGACTGTGGAGTATAACCAGGTGGCCCTGAAACTAAGAAATGTCTATAAGAATGAGCTCGGGTCCCATGAAAATTGGAATAACTTGATCTTGCAGAAGGTGGCCTCTCCTCGTCATAGGAGTTTTCAGGGCTATGGCGAAACATGAGATTGGTATGACCGCTAAGTGGTCTGGAAGTTTCATCTAATAAAAAAAAAAAAAGTAAATATAATTAAATTTAACAAACATATACACTTTAAACAGTTACTTAAAAATCAGGAAAAATATGAGAAATTTATCCCAGACAAAAAATTTATAATGGGAAAAGGGTCATTATTTAAGATGAATTTAAAATAAATATAGATGAAATTGTCGGGCACACACGTTCCAGTAAACTGGAGCATTTGCTAGCTGCTGTAGACAGGTGGGTTTTACCTGAGTAAATATACTTGACAATTATATCATAAAGTGTGTGTTGGACCTAAAAGACAATACTATTTTAAATCATTGAATTTCAAACCAATATAAAAATTAAGAAAAAACACATAATTTTTTACTGAAAGCCAGAGGTTATTAAAGTTATGAATAAACAACTAGGATGAGGTTGAATTTAGTAATTTCATATATTGGATGAACAAGATTTTATTTTTGTGAAAAAAAAGTTAATTTATTTCAACGCATAATGATAAATAGTCATTTACAATCACTCATCTGGTTACAATCCAATAACCTATCATTCTTAAAGTGAACAAATAATAATAATAACAATCCACGACATTACCATTTCTTGGGGGATGTGATGATCGATTTCTTCTTGATGATCTCAGACTTGACCTCCCACCATGTTGCCTCCTGGGAAGAGAGCCTGTGTGGCAGCCTCGAGAATCACTACGCCTTTTAACTCTCCTAGGAGTCATTGGCCGACTTACTCTAGGATCAATTTCTTAAAAAAATATATAAAATACTTTAATATGAGATAAGAACTTAGAAGTAGAAATTTATTAATTATGTAAAAAAATTACTAACCATCAATTGAATCACCACTGAAATCAGGGCCATTATTTACCCGTCGTGGAATCAAATCAACAGGATACAGAGGACTTTGAATAGTTTTTTTCAAGGTTGAAGGACCTTAATAAAACATATGTACATTAATATTAATGATAATTATATTATCAACAAAATAAAATAAAGTAATTTACTTTCTTGTTCTCCACTCTTTATTCTAGTACTCAAAGAGACAGCAAGCCCAAAACCAATTATCTGAAAATATTCACCCAATTTTTAAGAATTTACACTTTATAAATAAATTTATAAGTATAATTTGTAAAATTTATTAGAGCATATTATAAATGTATTCACTACATTGAATAGCCAGTCCTAAATTCATCTTTTCAACTAAACATTATAACTTGCAAAAATAGGTAAATCTGGAGATGAAAGAACTACCTCACAGGTTTACCATAAACTGATTAATTTGTTAATACCTCTACTAGGTTAAGTCACTCACTTTATGGATAAATAGATTGTAGTGAAAGTTAAAGAGATTAAGATACATAAGAAAAATGCAGACCAGCTTACTTTGTACTAATGCTAGATTAATAATTTGGTCATAATAATTTTCTTAATAAAAACTTTAACAATTATCAGAACATCTATCAGTTTAACAGCACGATTAAAAAAAAAAAAATTAAATTAAATACATACACCAAGTATAGCGTGCAGGGCTGCCTGTGTCGCTTCTAAATTATAATAACGAATTACACAACCAGTGACTAGATCAGGACGTAAAGGGTGCCAGGGTTCTGTTTCTATTCCAGTTTGATTAGGAAGAAATAAAGCTTTACAACCAGGACCATTGGCTTCCCACCAACTGACACTCCCAGCACCCAGGCTCAACACATCCCACTCCTAAATAAAAACAAAATAAAGGTGATGACAATAGTAAATTAAACACTAATCCAATTGTTTCCTAACAAATATTTGGTATTATATTACTAGAAGGAGAATAATAAAATTCATTTGAAATAATGAAACTTGTTATATATACCCTTCACCTGAGATGATCAGAATATTCAAAATTTAAATTTTAGTGATTAATATTTACTCCATTAAGATGCAATTTGGTAGGAGGAGTAACAGAATGCAAATTTCGATGAGTTCTTTGTGTTGTTTAATAAATTTAAGCCTCATTGATACCAATTGTATGCAAGGTAAATGTACCATAATAATTGATACCACAAATATTGGCAACTTGGGGCAGTAAATAATAAGGACCCAAGGAATTGAATTTGATTGTAACTGTGAAAGTATACACTAAAAACACCATCTAGAAATTCTGATTTCAATAAGATAGAACCAACAATTAGCACATGGATATAGGTAGTTATGTTGGGGAATTTAGGGCATAGTGGTTCAGCAACATATTGCATGACCAGAAGAAGATACCTTGCTGAGACTTCAGAGTTCACAGGGTGTTTTCAAGAGGAAAGGGTGTTTTAGGATGGTCAGAAAATTATTGAAGAACAGAATTTTTCTATTTGTTTTGTTCTGTTGCAAACATCCGTTGGAGTAAGTTGACATGAATAACCACCCAATTAGTTCAACTAATCTCACACTTTTAAAGTTCATCATCAAAGTTCTAAATCAGACAATATTTATATCCAAAATTAAATTATAAGAGCAAGTTGATTCATAAATTATTTTGAAATATGGCTAAAATTAGATGCTTGGTTACATAGTGATTTTATACAATTAATATGTTCTTTACATCTATATGAGTACAATTTACTAATAGATACCAAAACATGACTATGTAATAGAGTTATTATTCCAGGGTTAAACAAACTAAGTATTTTAAAAATTAATCTTAAATTGCTTTTGATGAAAAGAAGACAAAAGCCTTCTGAAAAATAGTGCTTATTTTTATCAGTATATGAAATATCAGTCAAGGAATCTTTACAATAGTTAAATATGATGTAATATGTGTGCTTCATGTTGGAAGCTAATATTTTTAAGTCATGTTAACAGATAAGAAAGTGAGATAATGATAGTGCTATCAAAGTAATGGGTCTAAACACATTTAGCAGCACTAGGAATTGGAAGCTGAATCTGGTTAATTTTTGTAAATTCAACATGACAATGACAAGTAACTATTGTGTTGAAAAAAACAACAACAAATTACTGTATTATTTAAAAAGAAACTAATATCAAATTATGTATTTAATAAATGTACAGTAAGTGTTATGAAGTAACTTTGATAACTGTATAATTAAGTGTAGCCATGGAGCGACTAATTTTATCTTAGCAACTTCATTGCATTTTGCAAAATGAAGGGTCTGCTCTTATTATATCACAAATCTCAAGCCACAAAAATTATCACAACCTGTAACAATTTCAAGAAAAGTATTGATTTTCGGCATCTTTGAGCTGAATTACAGTAACTGAATTTACTCCTTTAAGAGGTATAGAAACGTTTAAGAGCTTTTTAGAGGAGGTGTGCCAAATATAAATTGAGTTCAGTGTATAAACATCTGAACTGTCGACATTCACATCTGATAATATTAACAACTATTATGTTTTGATCAAAGCCAGTACCTTATATAGAATGTTATATTAAATTAAGGTGATTCTGGTTTAAAAGTTTATATTTGGTATCTTAATGCTAAATATTATTAAAACTCAATAATTAATTTTTAAAAAAATTACTTACTCTATTTAAAATACCAATGTTGAGATAAAAACAAAATATGAAGGAGTTCCAACCTATCCAGAACAGGGTCCACAAGCAATACTGCAAAGTGATAGAGAAATATTACTGGAGTTAATAATAACCATAAAAAGACAAAATAATTTGAACTCACAGTCAATAAATACGATGATTTGTACTGCCAAGCTCCGAAAAAACCAAATATCACAAAAATTATTTGAAAGAAATTCACTATAATGGGACACCACATAAAACCAAGGAAATCAAATACCTGCCTCCAGATTGTCGTAATCTAAAATCAGATACATGTTATTCCATGATCCATCACAGTCATAAATATAGTAATTTTTGAATTTTGAATAAAATAACGATTTTGAAATCTTTTATTTTGTAACCTTACCAATTGCGAGCAACAAGTACTCAAAAGAAAAAGTCTTTTATTACAACCCATTTTAAAAATGAAAAACTTTGGGTTAAAAATATAAAAAAGTTATGCGAATCACAATCGCACATAATACTCATTTTACAAATCATAATAAACAAATAACAAGTTAACCCATCTTAAATCAACAAACAAACAAGACTGTAAGCAGAGTTGCCAACGAAAAAAATTAAATTACAACTATTTTAATGAAACTAAAAGACAATAACATACGTTGAAAATAACAAAATAAAGACAATATTCAGTAAAAAGTTAATTTTTATGACGATTTGTGCCTTTAATGTAATTTGTTATTATTTCTAAAATATCAGATTTGAAAACAGCAATACCTCACGTGCTTATATAACCGTATGGAGGTTATCAAGTTTGGCAGCTTCCAGGTCCTGCTCTGGGAAACAATTGTCGGCTTTTGGATTATCAATAGTTGGGTTTTGTTGTAGTAAGTAATATTTCTAAGCTGTCATCTGCTGAATCATGTCAGGAGATGCACAGCCGAGGAAAAGAAAAGACAAAAAGAAGAAAAAGGGTATGCTATTTTAAAAAATAAATATTATTCTATATATTCAGTAATATGGGTAAGAGAAATAGATTTAATTCAATGGTTCTGACTTATTGTTATATTTAAATTTTTAAATTGAATGATGCATTTTTAACATAATAAAACAGATCAGTTTGATCAGTCAGTTGCTAGGAGGAGTTTTCTTTAATATTTGTAGCATATTAAGATTAAAAGAAAGAAGAAATCATGCCACCTTACAAAAGTGCTATATATATCTGTTATAGGGATTTTGCGTTGTAGTCCAAGTGAGGGATAGGTTTCTTTTGCCAAGTTTTGTAGAACATCTCTGTTCTATATTTAGATAGCTCAGAATTACCTTTGGATTTGATAAATCAATTTTTAATCCACCCTCTTACACAAAACTATCTATATAGTCAAGATTAAAATTGGAATTAGATATATATTTAATTTAGCAATAATCCCCTTATTAATAATATCACTGTTTAGAAGTATAAGTTTGTGATAATTTTATAGATAAAGATAAGGCTTTATTTAATTCTACTTTTAAAGCTTCCATCAAATTTTGAAAATATTTGCCTTGTTATTGGTTATTGATTTTCATACACTATAACCTGGAGATTAGATTGAATTATTTTTATACAAATAATTATTTATTAAATTTCTTTTATTATTTTATTCCTCCTTCTCTTTTAAATTTTTTATTGAAAAACAGGAGATCCTGTGGCCCTAAGAACTGATCAATTTCTGAAGGAGAAGTCAGGTTTTAGAAAACTCGGTTGGTACATTTCTTTTAGGTTGTAATTTGTGTATGGACACATGCTATTTTGCAGTAATAGTCCTTGTAACCTATACTCTTGTCTTGTGTATTCGTGTAAGGTGTCCAATTTCCTTGTTAATAACAAATTTTATAACATATTTTAATAAATCGTTTTAATTATTGTGTAGTGTCTGAACTTATTTATGAATTTTAAATAACTTTTGTGGTGCACATTTAATGCTAATATTAATAATATTGCACTTCACTCTATGTATAATGGCACTGTATATAATATAATCTTTATGTTAAGTATTAATATTATGTTATTTTGTTTATAGTCATAATTATTTCGTAACCCTTGTATAAAAAAAGTTGATTGTCATGGTATTTTTACACAAAAATTAGTATTTTTAGTTTTTAGTAATGATTTAATATCCTAAAAAAATATGTAAACATTTAAATTGGTTTATTGAAGGGATGTTACCTTGCATATTGAAAATAATTCACCTGTAGGGCTCTTATTTTAGTTGCAATAATTTTATTTATTTTGAATTTTATTCATTATTGGTTTATTTTTAAATATTAGTATGCTTTAATAAAAATATTTTTTTTGTCTATTATATATATTGTAACTATTTTAAATTTTGCTCTTAATCATGATAAGAGTTTTGTCTAGTTATAATCTTGTTCAAATATTGTCTATTTGTGTTGTGATTAAGCTTAATATTTATTTTCAAAAAGTTAGCCTTTTGAAAATAACTTCTACTTGAAACATATTTTGCCATAAGCTGGTAGTAATCATGATAAAATATTTTACTAATACTTTATATTAATGATCATTTACCATTATTGAAGTATAAGTAAATCAGTTATTAGAATTGTTATCCGAGATCTTAATAATAATGCCTAATTTTAATTATTTGTAATGAATAATAATATAAAATTAAGAATTATATTTATTCTCATATTGGAAATCGGCTAGAGTCAAGTTTTGTTTGTAAGTTTTTATGTCTGTTTTCGGGATGGAATTCTATTTCAATATCAAGTATTTTCTGAGCCAACGCTATCATGATTTTCTCTCTATTAATATTCTTGTTTTTCAATTTTTTTATTTTTTATGTATTTATTTTATTATTTATGATAAAAGGTTTAGGGATCTAAGAATTAGTAGACTGTTGATAACTATAATATCATGTTAGATTTGTGATAATATTTATTTATCCAAATATATAATTTAAGTTAATTAATCCAAATTTATCCCCTTTAGGCTTACATGTACTATTAATTTAGTAATTGTTTAAAATTAACTATTTCTTTGATATTTGAGGTAATTTTAAGTTAATACTTAATATTTTTTCTTGGATTATAATTTTATTATCAATTGAATATTTTTCTTGTTAATTATAGAAGATTCTGTGGAAGACGACTTCTTTGTTCCCCTGAAACACTCAACAGATGAAGTGATACATCTGCAAAAAGATATTACTTGTGGTGGAAATGTTGTTACAAAGCTCATTTTCTTCGGCCTTCTGGCTACGATTGGAGTCATGGTTGGTTTCATTCTACTTGAGTATAGAGGATCTACGGATGGTAATTCTTCTATTTATTTAATTTAACATCAAAACCTTGAATTAGTCATTACACATAAAATGTGTTATTTATTTTATCTAATTCTCTTATTAAAAGAATGGTTGTTGTATTATCTCTGTTGTTTGATGTTTTTTCCCCCATCCAATAGTAGAGTTTCAGATCACCTTGTATGAGCATTTTTAAAATAGGTTTTCTCCAATATTTCAACTCTGATTTTTTTTATGATGATAAACTTGAATTTCAAAATGTTTAGCTATATTACCAAATGTTAATGGCAATATAGCTAAAAATTATGAAATTCAAGTTTATAATCATAAAAAAAATCAGAGTTGAAATATTGGAGAAAAACTATTTTAAAAATGTTCATACAAGGTGATCTGAAACTCTACTATTTGATGGGGAAAAAAAACATCAAACAACAGAGATAATGTTGTTGTATGTATGCAAATAGTAATTTTCTCCCGCCCTCCATGGTAGCCTTACTTATCTGACTTTTCAAACAGACAATTATAGCGAGTAGGTTGGTCGATGAACGCCATGGCACAATCTCACAAGAGGAGATCGTAACACGAAAGTGAGTGAATTATGAATAGGTTTATTTATAATAAAAATTTTCCAACTAGAATGGCTGGTTTCAATTAAAAAAATAGAACTACACCAAATAAAAGTGTCATCTTGTGAAAGATTAAACAAGAAGATCTTTAACAAAATTTTTAGCTACAAAAACATGGGAGTATAAATGAACCCAATGAGAGAGAAATTAAAGACACTTAGAATTTCAGATACCCACTGTCTAGATAGACTTACTCCAATACGTATTGGAAAATATTGAAAAATCTCATCAGTATTGGAAGAGGAAAAAAATGGGGTATGATGTGGTCCGAAGAAAGGCATATAAGGATCATGAAATTGCGATGGAAAGGAAGAAAATCAAAACTCCCAAAGAAACCTTGATATTCACGTGGTCCTTAGTGGCCGATATGTGATAAAAAAAAAGTGGCAGCTGTCCAGCAGTACTTTGTTTTTTTAGTGACGACCAAGTGATATCTCAATATTCCAAAACAAAAGAAGGCTACAGATGTGAAGAATAGTAAGAATGATGACCATTTAGTTTCTCCCATCAACTTAGTTGCCAAAAAAAAAAAATATGATTTAAAAAAGTGAGAGAATTTCATTATAAATTTGGACACTCCTTTTTAGTGATTTTTAATTGTTGTGGATTGTATTTTAAAGACTTCTGATTATAGTTTTTATAACTAGTGAGTTTTAAAAAGAGCAAAATGATGCAATACTTTTTAAATAAAAATACTATTTGAGAGACAAGTCACAGAAATTTTAGGATGAGGTATTACATTTTGAGGCTTTCTTAATGTATTATGAATGCCCATTTTATTTAATTTTTTTAAAATCACTTCAAATACTCGGATTAGCATGCCTGAATGTAATCATATGTACCCCAAGTTAATCATTAAAAAATTGAGCATGGTGGATTTTATACATTAATTATTTTTTCTCCTTGAATCTTATCAATAATTATATCCCAGTACTCTGGACATATATGAAGATTTCTCTCTCTTCTTTCTTAAGTTAACCCTACTGAATTCATCAATCCTACTTCAGGGAGATGAGGAGGAAATGTGTCTACTCCAATTTTAGGGTCTTTATTTCCAAGCTAAATCAAATTTAATAAATAACATTAAAATAAAATAAATTAGTGGAACCAACGCATTTTTCATTTTTTCTTCAGGGTGCTCTTCCAATACTAATATTTACTCATGGGCTCCATTCGGCTAATGATTGTAAATTAATTAAATTAAATTAATGCAGTTAATATTTTAATGAAGTAAACTTTTGCTATCAATGATTATTTTCAAATATTAATGTTAGTAATATATATCTTATATATCAAGACTGTCAGACCGTTAATCAATAGTTATTTCCAATATTTTAAGTCCATTTTCCATATTCCAAGATATAACAATATTCTCAACCAACAGTAATGACTACTAGAATATTTTCTTCACCCTCTTCCTGAGATAATTACAAGGATCCTCTATAAGTGGCTCACTTACATGTATATAAAAACCGTTCCTTTTTACTCGTACCTTTTATCTTTCCTTTTCTCATCTTCCATTTTCTTTGTTCTGTCTACCTGACTCATGTTTGTACAACCTTAATTTTATGGATGTAATCATTCTAGTTAAAAGGACTGGGGATACCACCATCAGTTTTTCTTCTGCAATCATCACTGGCTTGGATTTTGGACTAGAGGGATTTCTATGTTGCTCTTCTTGGGACTCTATCAGACCTGTCTCACCTTCAGTATTGCTTTTTTCTTCCTTAATTATATTCTTTGCTTCCTTGTATTGACTGTCATCCATTTCTTTCTCTAAGGACCTTTCTTGTTCTTCTGGAAATATTTTAAGTTTCATTTTGAGCTTCCGGTACTGGAACTTTAATTATTTATTCTTCTGAATAAATTTCTTCTACTTCTGAGTTTTCTTTGAATTCATCGTTTAGGTACTCTATCCTGCTGGCTAGCCTACATTCTAGAGATTTGATATTATTTTATAGAGATATTATGAGTTTTCTGCATATTTTCCTCACCTTTTTCAACTTTTCTTCAAATTCATCTATTATCATTTAAGAATTACCGTACTCTTTAGAATTACTTGTTACCTCGGCAATAGCTAATGCTTCATCCTCGGAACACAAATATTTAGACCCATCCGTTTTGTATTCTTCTATTTTAGTGATTTTCTTTTGAGGACTTTCATATTTAATGATTTCTTCCTCTGAATCTTCTTTTTCATCAGTTTCCACACCAATGTCATAGTTAAAAATTTCTGTCTCAGTTTTTTCTTCTTTATGAAAGTTTATTGAAATATTTTCATCTGTTTTGACAGAACCAATCGTTATTTTTAATTTTTTTCAGCTTGTTTATTTTATCATAATGCTGAACCCACTATCATCCAGCCCTCACTGCTGTTACTTGAAGTTACTATTTTTGAATAGTCTTTTATAATATTATGTTTTTGTTTAAAGATAGCTTGAAATTAACAGAAATTTTGGCACTCAACTCTTATTAGTGTGACTTTCCTGTATTTTTATTGTGATGTGGTATATGACATTACAATCAAATGAAATTATGATTTAATTAAAAATTATAAAATTGAAATTATCATTACCACTACTAAGATGCTACTCCTTTTTCTAAATTTCTGTGTGTTCTATATTTTGTATTTATAAACTTCTTTTTTTTAAAATTTATATTTAGAAGAAACCTCTTCAGCTGTTGATTCACCATGGTCAGTTACTTTTCATGATTGGGTTGACGTTGCTGATACAGGACATGGTAAATATATGTTTCAGTTATCTATAGATTTTAAACATTTCATGTGTATGTTTGCAGCACTTCAAGATGAATTTCATGTCAAATTGATCTTATAATTTAAAAATTGGGATGAATGATTCCTTAGTTGTAGTAATCAAATAAAATCAATATTTTCTATCCTCATATAAAAACTATGTTTTTTTAATACTTCATAGGGATTTATAAAATATTTACATGTATTTATATATCTTTACTATTAGTAATAGTGGATTTGTTAAAAAAAATATAGTTCTACTTATTTAGATCATGAAGAAGCACATCTAATAGAGGAACATGATCATGGTGATCATGAAGAACATGATCATGAAGAACAAGAGCTTGATATTCATGAAGAAGATGAACATGATGACCATGAAGAGGAACTCCATCATTATGAAGAGGATGAAATTGAGAAAAAAGAAAGTTGGCTTTTTAGTTGGATAAGTCTTGGTTCTGTTTCTGATGAAGGATTAGAAAGTAAAGTTACTGAGGAAGATGATGCTGTTAGTAGTAGTAGTATTTTCAGTTGGTTCCAGAGTAATGAGAAAGAACAAGATGATGAGAGAGAAGAAAGTAATGGTGGAGGTTGGTTTGGATTTGGCATTGGGCAACAGGATGCAGAAGAAGAAAACCCAGAAGTAGATTTTACTTCATCTGAAGTTGTTGACAAAGATGAAGATCATGGTGAAGGATCAGATGAAATGAGTGATGATTATGAAAAACAGGAAGAAGAAGAAAATGATGAGGAAGAAACAGATGAGGAAGAAGAAGAAATAGTTAATGAGGAAGAAGAAGATAAAGACGAAGAGAATGAATCTGAAGAAATAGATAACGCAATTGATGATGCCGAGGAAGAAGATGATAAATCAGAAGAAATTAGCCATGAAATTGAAGAAGAAGAGGAGGAAGAGGAGGATGAAAATGATTTAAAAGATGAAGATAATGAATCAAGAGAAAATAATTCAGAAAATGAAGATGAGGATGATAAATTCAAGGAGTTAAATGAAGAAGAAGAAGACAATGATTCTAAAGAATTGATTAATGATGAAGAAGATGAATCTGGAGAAAAAAGTGAAGAAGTAAATGAAAAGCCTGAAGAAGAAGAAGGTGAAGAAGAGTCTGAGAATATTTCATTTGACCGAGGTGAGGACAACAAAAATGAAGACAACAGTGATGATGATGATTCTAGTCTGTTTGCCAATGATGAGAAATATGAAGAAAGCGACCATTTAGGGGAAGAATTGGATGAGCAAGATTTAGAGCTCGATCGTAAGTAAATCACATTGAAGGAGTGCAATTGCCACATTAACAGTTTCTTATTAATTGAGTGTGTATTGATATGAATTTGACTTAGAATAATGTTTTCACTTACCATTATTTTTTCCCTTTGATTCCCCTTAATATTTTATATAGTATTGCATGTTTTACAATATGGAAAGCATTTAGTGTGAATGCTTTGCAACCTTTATATTACTTAGTTGTATTTTTTTATGAAGATTAACAGAATATGATATGATACTCGCCCATAACTCCCTCTTAAAAACAGGGACTAGGAAAACACATTCGTAGCTTGTATACATTCCTCATTTTCCTTACCAGTTCAAATTGAAGCTGTCTTCGTTAAAAGCGTTCTGGAATGTCTTAACACACCGAACGTGTTAATTTGGCAATCAATTTTTGTTTTGTTAGTTTTTGCTTTTTTCTTTATAAATAAACATAAATTGTACGTTCATTATAATGATTTTAATGTAACAGATTTGGTTCAATTATTGTAAATTGTAGTATAATAAGTAATTGTAATCTTTCCGTATCCATACAAATCAATAAAAATTTATTCTAAAATGTTTGAAATGTGAATTGTATCTATTTTTATTTTATTTTTTTGGTTCTTTGTACTCATTTATTATATATAAAATTCATTTTGAACCATCAAATCTAATATCTGTGGACATTTTATTATATTACATCATAGACATGTCATTTTTAGCTGGTTACACTTAATTGGTATATCATCTTTCATAAGAGTCACATTTTATTATTGTACAATTGTGTATACTCAGGTAGCTTTCATTAAGACTTCCAATCTTTTGCTTTTCATGACTTCAAATTCATTAGCTTCAGACAGAAACATTAAGGTATGAGGTGAATGGTGTGGTTGCACCGTTATTCAGTGGTTCAAATTTTTTTATTAATTTAGTAAAACTCGGTTGCTTTTATTCATTCATGTAGTGTTACTCATTGCAAGAGCTGTGGAGATATATTTCCCTGAAGACCATTTTAAATTTTATCTTGCTGAAGTTTGCAGCCTGGTTCAAATTGCCACATTTATTTGTCAACTTTCTCATGATTTTTACTGTGCTATTTATGATACTGATATCATTGATATGACTAATTCATCAATAATTAATTCTTATTTGTTAAACAGACATTTTTAATTACTATTTTGTTGTTTGTTAACTTTTCTATCTGTTTTATTCTATCATCCATTTTTATATTTACAGCCAAACGTGGGGATAGTAAGAAGATTTCTATTGAAAGTAAAAAAGAAAGTGAGCCATCAGGTGATGAAGAGTTGTTCCCAGAAGCAAGGGAGGCTTTAAGAAGAGAAGCTGTGAGTATAGAATATAGAAACAGTATTGTATAAAAACAATTGTTTTTTGTTATATTCATGACTTTAAAAGCCCACCTCCTTGGTGACTGTAAACACAACAGTTACAGACATGGGAGTATTATGATAATTGGTATGATAGTTGATAGTATCTGTCACATACTGTGTCTTGAACTGGCTTATAATATCTTAACAACAACCTTATGTTTTACTCAAAACCGTTTGTAGCAGAGGAAGTTGAGGCCTCTCCTTAGCAAATCGAATCAGCCGGTTTGATTTTGGCCTTGGGGTTGACTTTTATTTCGTGGAGGTTCCTCGGAATGAAAACTTGACCCTTCACACTTTTAGTTAGAATAAGTAGGATAACCTCAATGTGTCTCAGAAATGATCAGGTAGGGGTAAAAATAAAAAAATAAATATGGTCATTATCAGGTATGCTCTCAGAAATTTCTTATGAAACCATTATTACAGTATTTAGAATTATTATATGTGGGATAACTTTAGCTGGACAGCTAAGAGGAACCATAGATAATCTCTTTCCTCGATTAATCTGAATTATAGATTTATTTATTTTTAATTATAGGAAGAAATGAAAAGTAAAGTTGAAGAACTGAATGAGAAAGAATTTATTGAAACAGTTGAAGAAGACATAGATTCTGGTAAGGAACTTTCCTCGGATGATAATGATGAAGAAACTGAAGGAAGTAAGTGTTTGCATTTTGCAGTTTAATTAGTATTAAGAAATTATTATTAATATCTTCTTACTTTTACTTTGTATTATATAATTTGAAGGGAATATCATTCAAAAGTATCTTCATAAGTTGAATAATTTGAAAGTTGTTTTACTAATAATAAAATAAAAATGACTTTTATCCGTCTGTGAATGGCTTAAATGACTGATTAAAGGGAGGAAGGTTTGTCGGTTACAGAATTCGATCAAAATTACTGAGAAATTAGATAAATGTTATTGGAAAAGATTGGAACAGGCAGAGTTGTATTATGTTTGAACCCTTCAAAGTGTCACAAATAGTCATCTGCACCCATATTGATATGTTAGTTTATTGATTTGGAGTTCTCTTGATTTTTCTTTGGATTGATTGATATTTGTTCTACTGTGATGGAACGGTACACTTTTGGAAAATATTTCTAAGAACAATTTATTTTTTTATCAGATGGCCTTTAAGTTTATATTATTAAATTTTATAGAGATATTGGTTATTCTAAAAAGTTCATCATCTAGAGTATAAATTAAAAATTTAATTGGTATTTGTATTTAAGAAAATTAAGGTATTGTGTTTTTTTTTTTTCCAAAAAGAAATACATTTACTAACAATTTTTTTATTATAATCAATAGAAAAGCTTATGGCATAGTAAAATAACTAGTTTATTATTTAAGATCAGATTTAAATATGGTATAGATCATATCACAGAAAGTAATATGATCTACTTTGCAATACTTCATTGATTTATATTGTGTTTTTATGTTAAGAGCTGTATTTAGATCAGTAGCGGGCAAAAGGCCAAGGGTATCTATCCATCTGTTATCTAAAATTTTTAATTAAATTTTTTTAGCTATGGATTTCTCCACATTTCTCTGCAAAAAAAAATCCAAAATAATTGGTATAAAACTATTGTGTAGGTAATGTGATTTTCAGTGTTCACTAAAAAAGTATTAGTGGTTATAATATGTTATTCATTAAGTGATTATGAATATATATAGATTATTCATATATAGAAATATAACTTGTAATAGCAAGGTTAAATTAAATGATTAAACATTATCGGTTAATATTATTTAAATAGCTTAATCGCTCATTAGATTCGTATTTAGTTTCATTTCTTGGAACATAGGTTCAGTTCATAATTAAATCTATTTATTTAATTCAAAAGCATACTATAAAAAAAAAAATTAGGTAATCAAAATGTATGTAGATTTTTTTTTAACCCGGATATAACCCCGGTGCTTAAAGGGTTAATATAAATTTAATAATGACATGTGTCTTTCTTCTTTCTATTATACATATATATGTATCATAATTATAGATGAACATTTACATATTTTATCTTAAAAGTTTAATTTGATATGCAGATATTTTATTCAATATACAAGAAGGTTTCTAAAAAAGATTCAGTGTTCTTGAAAAATTCTAGACATTGTTGTTGTCGATAGGCAGTCTTAATTTAGTTATAATGTAATTGTTTATTAAATTTAGAAACATTTGATTTAAGCATTATATAAGTGTTATCAAATTTAATTTTGCCCAAATATTATCTAAACATATGCTTGACAACTTTGATTGTTAGATTTGAAAGAATTTAAGTAATTCATAATAAGGATGGCACTTTTAAAATAAGAATGCTCTTACTGTTTCATTTGTTAACTTGCAGATTTTGGAATGCATTGCATCTTTCAGTAAACTTTTTTCTTTTTTGTTTGAGGGAAATGCAAAGAAAATTTAACAGTAAAACAAGGTTTTGAGACCAGGCATGTTTTAGATTTCATGCTTTAATAAATATTTCATTTAAATTGCATTTGTTATATTTACAATACATAAATGAATTTATTGTCACAAATTAAGTAAAATAGGTTATTTTATTTTCAAAACTATTTACAATTTTTTTTTCTCCTGTTGAGTTCTTGTCTAATATTTTATTTTTTAAATTAAATTTTGATCTTTTCTTGGTAGTAGAGACTACTAAGCAAATGATATTGAAGGATTATGTATTAAGTAAAAAAAAACAACTTAGTTTTATTATTTGTTACTCTGAGGTTTCTTACTTTAATTGCTAAATCTAATATTACAATATCACAACCTTAATTTCAAAACCTCTTTACTAATTTTTTTTTTTTCTGAATTAGAATTTTGAAGTAAATTTAAGTACTTAAAAAAACTCTCTAGTCGTAGGACTTTTTCTGTTATAAAAACTGTTAATAGATAATAATCAAATTGAAATTAATCTTTAAGATTCTATAAAAACTTTACTTAAGAAAAAACATAGTTAAGAGGTTTTAGAATTTCATAAATATATATTTTATTATAAAATAATGATTATTTTGCCAGGAATTACTCCAGTAAAATAAAAGAAAACAGGTTTTAGAATTTTATAAATATATAACTTATTTTAAATTTATGATTATTTTACCAGGAATTAGCCCAGTAAAATAAAAGAAAACAGACATATTGTTTATGTCATTTCATATTGACAGCCTAACAGTGTAATTTATTTTGAATAGTTTGATAGAAACCAATTATTTAATTATGTGAAAGTTTATATTTATTTTGTGGTATTTATACTAGTTCATTTATTTCTATGGAATTTATTTCATTATGTTTTACATTTTAAATATTGAAGGATGCTATTTAGTAATTAAAAGAACTAGTTGAATAATAATAATTTAGTCGATTTACCTCAATGGGTTAGTTCTTCCTAGAAAATTGAACTATATGGAGTAATAAGGTTTTAGCTTGTTTTATGCGCCCTAACATGTACCATACATAAATTTTATTCCTATAATTATAGCATTATAATTATTCTGTTTAGTAATATATCAAAAAAAGTGTTAGCCTTTGTTCCTACTGGAATGGATGATAGGGCTGGCCTTGTCTTCTGTTACATGACTGTATGACAAAGTTTTATCTGAGCTTAAAACAATCTATCTTTGAAAAGAGCAATGTCATTGCGAACGCCCTTCTAATTTTGACTGACAAAACATTGGTAACAAGTTTGTTTGCATGTATTTTTAAAACAAATTATCCAAATTATACAATTTTGAGTATTTGTTGCTCTATTTAGATGGGTACCATTTCGTACCACTACCGCTTTGGCAGACAAATGCAAATTAATTGCTGAGGGAAAGTATTTTAAGGATACATGACTACAGTTTGTCTTCGATAAAGAGGGAAAAAAAATTTCAGAAATTAATAGATTAAAATGGGTTTGATTCCATCTAAATGCACTAATTTTGATCGATGGGTATCTACTAATAAACTAATTATGGATTTCCATTAATTCTGGTATTGGTTGTCATACAATGTAACATTTTAGATTTTTATTTATTTGATATATACATTTTATTTTATATGATCATGGTACCAATTTACTGTTGGATCAATAAATGTCTGTACCTTAAAATATCTGAAAACAAATTGCTTCATGATTTTTTTTTGGTATACTTCGAGTTTGAACTGAACTCTTTAAATTCATTGAGGTTTTCTTAAATAGTTAATAGTAATATTCTTTATACTCAAACACATTTTTAATTTTTTTATAAATGATCTGAAGGTTATTTTTATAGTGTCTTGGAGATACTTCATAAATTATATTTTTATTTATATTTGGCAGTTTTGTATTTTTCATCAAAATAATTTTATATTTTTTCATTTGTTTCGGTATTTTAATTGCTAAACTACCTGAGGGCAATTTATCAAGCTCTCATGACATTTGGTTTTCAGTGGCTCTCAGGTTCGGAGTGGGCGTTGCTTTAGTAGTTGTTGCTCATGTAGTTCTTGTAAAGAAGTGGAACAGTTGGGGTGCGTAATATTAAAATATTATGCCTGTGCACTGTGTATAAACATGCCTTTCGAGTCCCATAAGTGTATTGTTCATATATTTTTGAGATATTTTAGATTTACCATTCTAACTTCCTTTGCATTTCTCTCACACTAATTTACTCGTATTTAGAATTACTGAAGATGTGTTGTTCTTGATTCACATTTTTATTGTTTACATTTTGTTTTGTTCTATTAACAAGTGAGCTAACAAAAAGCTTGAGTTTATTTTTTTTTAGTTTAGTTTAGTTTGATTGCTCATAAAGAAATTTCTGTAAAGGTTTCAATAGTGCTTTCTAATCCTTATAATATACCTGATCCTGAAATATATGATTACCTTTGTTAACATTAGATTTTTGCACGTCATTTAAAAAAAAAATGTTTTTTCAACTGAGATTTCCCTGTTATTTTTTTTATTTTATTTCTTTATGAAGATAAAGAATGATTAGTTTCTAGATTTAAGAAAATTGTACATGTATTCATATTTTTTGTTTAGTTACATAGAAACAAGAAATATGGCAATTGTTCTCTCTTGATTGACATGTTTTAATTTCTACTATGGGTTTAAAATATTGATTTAAATAAAATTAGGAGCACAAATAAGTTTCCGCAATCATGTTTTGTTGAAATTGTCTGATGGAAAACATAATATCATAAGTTTGATTATCTGGTAACAACATAACCTTAAAGTAACTGACTCTGTATCAGGATCATATAATTTTATTTTTTTGTGCAAAAATGTCGTCATTTAAAGGAACTTTTGATATACTTTTTTAATTTGAAGAAATCAGCAGCTGAGGCACATTGAGCTTGTAGAAGTGAGAGAAGTTGTCGTGAGTGGTTTCTAAAGATTAAAATCGGTGAGTTTGAGGTGGAAGTATAACGTCACGGGAACTATTACTAGAACTCTCTAACACAATGAGATTAGGTGAGCACTCAAGGAAAGACATGCTCATTACTTCTCCAGACACAACAAAATTCTTCTTCATGTTAATGCTCATCCATAGGTTTCAGTCAAAACGTATTTGGAAACACCTGATTGTGAAGTCCTACTCCACCTGTTCTATGTATCAGACATTGCTCTTTCTATCTGATATGGTCTGTCTAAGCAGGTTTTGACTTAACCAGTTTACCAAAATTTGGGTCAATTTGTGGATAGCCTTGAAAGATAAAGAGTTTTGAACTTGAACTATTCATTCTGTTTACACTATTAATGTATCCATAACGTTAGTTATTTTCTAATCATTCTATACATCCTTTATTCATTGCTAAATTAGTAAAAAAGTAGCTAAATGAGGCAGGAACATTTAAGTCTTATGTCATTTCATATCACAGAAGAATACTAAATAGACTTCTAAAATTAACATCTTCTGTTAATTATAGTTTGATTTATTGCCTTTAACTTAAATTTGACAAAAAAAAAAAAAGAAAAGAGTTCTTATGGGAAGTTCTTCTTATCTTAAAGAGTTCTTCTTGTATTAAGAGAATAGGGACGTGACGGCCGTGTGGGTTGGGACGTAGGTCCCAGTGCGCTCGGTTTGGAACATTGTGGGTTCGATTCCCACCTGGGGCAGTTAATTTTTATTTTTCAGCGATTCCAAGAAATGAATCTTGACATCAGTATGCGCCGGCAACTTAGGTAGCTGCCAGATTTTGGCAAAAAAACCACTAAATACCAATATCAATACCAATATCTTAAAGAGTTCTTCTTGAACACTGCAAGAAAGATGGAAACTAGTAATATAGAAAATGATAGTAGTAAAAATAGAGGGACACAATACTTTGAATAAAATTTAATATACCGTTCTTTCAAAATAAATTCCTAAGTTTTGTTAGAAAATGGCAGAAACTTTGTACCCCTAAAATTTTGTTGCTATCACCTATTTTTAAGGTGAATTTTAGTTGTTTGTTCTTCCAAACTAATGAAAAGGTTTCGATGTTTGAGAATTGAGAGTAGTGAGTGACTAAAGTAACAAGAGATTTAAATATTATCCACAAGCAGATTGTACAAAATAAGATGTCCGATAACTACATAATTTAGTAAAACTACAAGTACTTTTTGTTGTTATCAATTTTATCAGATTCCGCCCAATAATTACACTTCTGCATGTGTAAACAAACATATTTTACACAGCTATATTTCAAAAAACCAGAATTGGTCCAAATTTGGAGGAACTAATTTCGTTTATGTTAAAATGGAGTATATTTAAACTGATTATGAAACATAGTTAACTTATTCCAATTTTAGAATGTCGAGCAGTGATGTCAAAACTTAATGATTGTTGTTTAACTTTCACCTTTTATTTACCATTGAGTTTTCAGTTGACTTTCAGGTAGATCAGGTTTGGTGATATGATAATAATTATTATTATATTTTATTTTATGATGTCTTATCGTTTTGTGATATGTTACAATTTATTACTTCAGTTTACAGTCCAGACATCTCATCACATTTACATATTATACTACTACAATTTTTATTAAAATAACTGTTGTTTGCATTTGTACTAATTAGCGAATGTACCTTTTGGACAAAATATTTAAGGTTTGAGGAATAGTATTTAGTTAAAGGATAGTAAGTAATTACAACTGTTTTATCTAATTTATTCACAGCTGGTGGAGATGACGAGGTTAGCCCTTCTATAGAAAGTATTGGGGTTCCATCAGAGCAATATCAGCCAATTACTGAAACACCAGTTGTTGTGTCTGCCCCAGTTAAAACTGAAAGCGTTCCACCTGTTAAGCCACCTCCTCAACCTGAACCTGAGCCTCCTAAGTTTGCAGGTTAATATAAAACTTTTAGTATTAGATTTTGTAATATCTTTCTTTAAATTTATATGAAAAAAAAAAAGAAAAATCTTGGATGAAAAAAAAATTTGTGTTTGGTTGGTTTATTATCAATTTCATTATCTGGATTCTCAGTTATCGTTATGGCTTCTAAAAGTTTTCTTCTAAAACTATTATTTTCTCTATACGGTATTTTAGCATTATGCCCCTTTCCTACATGGTGTTTGAACATATTTCTTTTAAATTTATCTCTGGTTTTAACTAAGCAAATAGCTTTATTTTAAATTAATTTTTTTAACAGCTTTTTTGATGAAAAAATTAATGTTTTTCTCAGTGACATAACTCCAACTAATATGGATCCTGGTATAAATTGAGTAACAAGTAAAAAAAAAAAAAAAAAAAGATAATGGATAGAAATCAAAGAATAAATAAAGTTAAAATAATAGGATACAAAATATAAATGGGCTCCTTTAAATTTAAATTTAAACCTGAATTATACTTTTAATTTCGATAATCCTTCAGTTCTTGCTACTGTCCCCAACCATAAAAAACGCCGCATCTCGGGGTCCATTCTCATAAATTTAACGGAGAATTCCGTCAATCATAAAGTTGATAAAGACTGTATCTCCCTGACATACCGATACATTTTGAACCTTATAATATAAAACCCTCAAAATGCTTCTTTTCTCAAAGTTCTGAATTTCAGAAGCCCACTTTCCTGTCATGGTTTTTATTCTGGTTTTATTTTCTAAATTCTCACCCCATAGTTAATTTAATTATATTGTATCTTACTATCCTTCCTTTTTCTTTTATATTTATGTATCTTAATTTTAATTTATATTGATGTGTTACCTCCTACCTATACTACTTATATAGTATACTTACATAAACTACTTTCTTATTAATTTTTCTATTATATAATTTACATACCTCTGTATCCCTATTCATTTGGTATATTGTCTTTCTTTATCATTTATATTTATTGTATCCCATTATTTTAACTTTATTTCTTCTTTGTTTTCTATCCTAGTACATTTTATTATCTTTTTTTTTTTTGGCTAAATTTCCTTCTCCCCCTCTATTATGTATATTATCATTTATTATCTTTATATTGTTTATACCTAATTTTATATTATCGTTTATTCTAATTTTAATATTTTCTACACTGTTTACTTTAAAATTATTTTCAAATGTGATGTACTCAATTGCCATCCCCACTCCTCCCAATACAAACAGTTCACTCTGACTTTGACTTCTGTCAAAACTGGTATGAATTCTGTCTTGTTCACTTTCTTCCTTTATTCTTAATTTTATTCTTATCCCCCTTTCTTTTTATATATCTTCTTTATATCTGTTACTATTTCCGTTTTCATTTATTTTTTATAACCTTTTATTTTTCTTATTTAATTTTTATGTTTCATTGTATACCCTTGTAATTTTCCATTTAATTGTTTACTTATTTTAAGTGTTTGTATCTTTTTTTAGCCCTTACGAAGCCCTGCAACGTGGGGTGAAACATTGGCTCAAATAAAAATAGTTATTACTATTTGAGTTTCATTTGACCGCACCAGGACCATATCCTACATTTATTAATACACACGGTCAATCAGCAATTTTCCATAATAAAATTGTTTTTAATAAATCTAGATTTCTAGTTAAACTTATGGATCGTTTTACTTTCAGATGAAGCCACCATTGAAGAAGTGTCTGCCGATGAAGAGTCTCCGGTAGAAGAAGGCTCCCCTGTGGAGGAAGAAGAAGAAGAAGAGGAAGAGGAAGAGCAGGAAGATGAAGATTTAGAAATTGACCAACAAAAATTCCGTGATCTTTTGGCAAAATATGGACAAGAAACACCAGAGAGTACTGATGAAGAGAGGGTTGATGTAATTTGATTTCATCTATTCCAACTTTAATCATTTTAAAATTTTGGGAGTGCCTTTTATTTGAATGGTTGATATTCATAGTGACTTGATAGCTGAAAACATAGGCTAATCATGGTGGTGTAGATGGCTGAAATCATCTATTCAGATTTTCACTATCCATCTAAAGAAAGTTCCCAACCTAAACTAAAAATTAGTCAATTGTCTTAATAAAAACAAAAAATTGAAGACTTTACAAAGATGATAACTTTCTTGTGAAATCTGATAAAAACTATGTTGATCAGACACAGCATATTTTTTATGTTCATTAGTATTTGTATGAGCTCTCGCAGAGTGGCTAAAGAGTCTGAAGATAGATAAAAAAAAAAAAATAGCTCATAAAAAAATATTAAATTATAAATAAAGATAAGAAAATAAATTGTTACCAATGAAATACTGGACAAAAAATATAAACCAAATATAAGCTTCTATTTCTATTTTAAAATAAATGAAACTGTATATACAAATAAGTTAGTAAAATAAAGAATATCCAGTAAACAAAAAAAATCTCCTTAATATACAGTAAAATAATGAAATATTGAAATAAATAAAACTGATTTGATGAATGATAGTTAATATAACTCAAGCTAATGTTTTAAAAGAAAACTTATTACTTATAAATTATTAAAAAAATTGTATATAACTTTAAAATTTCGTGGTTTGCTTTTTGTGGTGTTGTATGTTGATTGAAGATCAGTGATGGTTCAAATTGCAAGGGCGAGCAGTAGCTTGTAGGCAGCTCGATGTCTATTGGAGAGCAGAGCACTCTACCTACACAAAACTGCAAAGTGAGCAGTGTTAGGTACATGACAACCATCAACAGTAGTCTCTAGCAGAGTGACCAATGTTGCAGCTGTTGTACTTAGATGTGTACAATGTTCGGCTAATACAAGGCGTACAAAAGTAGGAACTTCCACATAATTAGGAGTACATTGCAGTAATATTCTTATTAACAAAAATTAACACTTTGAGCATTAACAAGTTTATTTCAATCCGAACATCAGATGAAATTCTCATTAATATTTAAAAAATGACATGGCCACTTCCTTATATGAATTTTGATTTAATTTGTCCTGAGCTTTATTGATTCACCTCATAACTACATTTTACAACGATTAGAGGTTTATTGATTCACCTTATTACTACACACTATAGCTATATTCCACAATGTGCACTCATAATTGTATTTAATATTATACATCTAAGGAAATTGCTGCCTGATACTAAATTAATTTTTTTTTTTTTTAGTAATATTGTTTTTGTTTCTTTTAAATTAGAATGTTTGTATTATCATTATTCCTAAACAAATGGTTACATTACAAAAAAAATCACCAATTCATGTTGTGAGGCCAAGGGCACATCGAGTACAATGCTGGTCTGCACAGTTTCTATGTCTTTTATTTTATTGAAGATTTTGCACATTTAGGAACAGCGCAGCACAGTATCATACAGTTTTCTCTTTTATTTCCCTGCCTGCTTTTATCTTACATTTTTTTATTACTTCATTACATAATGTGTATGTAATTTGTGGTCCACCAATATTGTTACAGTACTCTGAAGGGGATGAAAGCCCAGCTGACGATGAACGAGTAGAACACGAAGTAGTGAGTGAGGATGAAGCAGGAAGTGAAGATGACTTAAAAGAATGGACAGGTTAGGATTGTTTATTCCTAAATCACTTAAAATGCATCATATTTTTAAAGGTCTCTTGAAATTTACATAAATATTGGAGGGTGTAATTGATCTTAGAGATCAGGATTTCATATTTTTCATCATGTTAAGCAGTAGTTGTCGACCTGATTGGCTTATTTTTTATTTAATAAGTATAGCACTGAGATTTGAAGAGTGTATTGATTAATTTTTAAAATGAAGATTAATTTTGAAATGGGTTCATCTTTTATTTATTTTTTCTTGACAGGGATTAAGAAAAGTGATATCCAAGTCGAAACTGATTCTGAAGATGAAGAAGTCGAAGAGGAATCCGATGATGAGCCTCCCCCTCCTCCTCCCCAACCAAGTCGGAAGAAAGGTGGTCAGAGGGATATTGATGAGGTATGTTTCAGTTCTCTTCCACGAGTACAGTTTTTCTGTAAAATAATGGTTGGTTCATATCTCGATGTTTGAATATTTGAATAATACTCATTTTTTTTTTAATTTTGTCTCCAGTTTATTTACCAAACTAAACTTATCAATTAATAAGAAACTTACTGAAACTAATGGTTGATGTTATAAATTAATCTATTTACTAAAACTTTCTTTCAAAGCGTGAGGGTATACTGAAAAGCACTGCACACACGCTTGTAGAACAAAATCAGCTGCTGTAGCATGCTAGGTGTTACGTGAAAGAACCATTTTATATCCAAGTTTAAGCTCAATGAAGTCATACATTTTGTTTTGAGAAACCAAAGTATGGAGACGTGTTTAAGTAATATATCAACATGAGTGAAACAGCTTATTTTTTAATTTAATTTAAAGACAGCTAAAAAAATTAATTTTTAATTGCTAAACAAGTGACACCAACTGAAATACAGTGGCAACTCGAGTATGTCATATTAGAGACAGCATAACACCAATGATCCTAAAACTTAACAATGTGGCTATGCTAAACTTGAAGTTTGAACTACTTTTACACTCCCCTTACTCTCATGATCTTTCACCTTGTGATTCTTATTTCTTTCCTCTACTCAAGAGAGAACTCAAGGGTAAACATTATACCTTGGATGATGATGTGAAGGCAGCTATCAACTCCTTGATTCAAGAAAAGTCGAAACTTTTTCAGTGATTGAATGAAAAAACTTGTTACATGATGGGGGAAATGTGTTAGCCTTAATAGTCGCTATGGTGAATTATAAATATCTCATTTTGAAACTTAAGAAGTGTACTGTAATGTACTTATGTCCGGTCTTGCTCTTTATTTTCATATTTACATTTTTGCTAGACTATCTAAATATCTCTTCTCATAATCCCAGAAAATTTCATTAAAAGAGGCTTAGAAGTAGTAGGTGGCATTGGAGACACATATGAATAAGGACAGACAGAGATGTAACCTTGATCTGTAAAACATAAAACGGAAGTGAAAATTTTCAAAACTGGAGACAAAAATGTTTTTCATTTCCTGCATTAATACAAAGCTCTTCGGTACCTTCTCTTGTGACCTAGTGAAAGAAAAAATATTTTAATTATCTCTAATGATTTATTAATTGTTTTTTTATTGCTTTAATTATTAAAATTTAAATATATTTTAAATGAGGAGAAGATCATTGGGTAGCAGTCCGTGAAGAACACAAATAAGTTGAAACTTATTTATTAGTACCAACATTTTGGCCAGAATTTCAGGCCTGTATCAGGGTTAACAACAAAAACAAGATAACAACCATACTGATTAAATGGATTTATATATTGAAATTATATATATAGTCTACCGACAACAAAAAAATCTGCTTATAGTATTTTCGCTACATTTTTATTTAACCTAATTTGTAAATAT